>NC_057799.1:406608482-406715998 GCF_018294505.1 Triticum aestivum | reverse complement strand
ATGGTTCGGATACGACCAAGCCCCAAGTGATTTTGTGGCATTGCGCCGATCAAGAGGTGTAGCTATGGTTCGAATACGACCAAGCCCCCAAGTGATTTTGTGGCATTGCGCCGATCAAGAGGTGTAGCTATGGTTCAAATACGACCAAGCCCCCAAGTGATTTTGTGGATTGTGCCCAAAGGGTACCTATGTTTGAGCTGTGCTTTTCCAACAAACTCTCTTTGGTCCCTTTAATTTTTCCTGAGAACTCGAACTTGCGAGAGATTATTCTTTTGAACCGGAAATTCTTAAACCGGATATTGGGAGCTTCAAAGCTTTGTAGGAGATAGCTTTCCCTTGAGCCGGATTTTAAACCGGAATCCTTCTTTTTAAGCTGGAAATTCTGACGGCCTTTAAATTGGCACCAATATGGCGGTTTAAGGTCCTGCATTAAATAACTTTGCAAGCCGGAGTAATTGCTCTTTTAAAGAAAGCAATATATAATATAAAAATATACTGGATGGATTTCACCTGATATGTTAGGTCAGAAAATATCCACCGCGGAGTTGATGATCACCCCGGTAAAGCTGATTTATTATCCAATCGCGCGTAGTTGCATTGAACCCGAGTAGTGACTCACTTGCACTTAATAAACAACTCATGCAGACAGTGCAAACAGCTGCTGATAATATAGACCGGATCACATGGTGGCGGTTTGCACATGTCCATTGGACAGATTGCATGGGCGGGTGTAACCCTAATGTGCTGATATAGATTGGTCCTGCATATAAAAATATAAAAAACAATGTAATTGTTCTTTGACAATAACAATATCTGTCAATAAAATAAAATTGAATGAATATCACCTGATTTTTTATCGGATGCTGACACTTAACAATGTTTGAACATAGTCCAACGCAGATGTATGTTGTGATCTGATGTAGCACTACCTCGTATATGTCTGGGTATACAGACTGAAATATCAAATGTTGAAGTCTGTGCTATCCTTCATATTCTAGCACTTGATCATGTGGTCTTCTAGACTTGATTTAGTACTTGGTCCACGCGATGTTGCTATCCACTCAGGTTGAATCTTTTCAACAAGTGCATCGGTCTTGCCTTGAAAACTGACCCGCCTATGACTGATGATCGTACAGCCCGAACCCATGCAAGTCTTGCTTATGGAAAACTGTGGCTCTTGCAAGGACAGATCACACTAGGTGCAAACAGAACCTTGATAACTGACAGCGTTTTAGGGGCTGAACCGATCTGACCCCCTTTTCTCCAATCTTCAACACCAGAGGCTAGACTTTTGTATTTTGTTTTAGAACACGCTGATGTATCAACGGAAAGGCCTTACGCCTTGTAGAAGCACTAACACATCAATCCAACCGTGCACCTGCCATCAGCAATGATCGGATGTACTCACAGGGGCGGCTCGTGGAGGCTCAAACCGGACCGGGTTAGGCGACACGAAACTATCTCGAGGTACGCCTACAGCAGCAGCGGGTCAAAGCGACATGAGGCCTGCCCGAGGTGGCTTATTACACGGCCAACAAATGCAGCGGCGGTTTAGGCGGGGACCACGGCGGTTTAAGCGAGGACTACGACGGTTTAGGAAACTGCGGTTCAGCGAAGCAACAAGCCGGCTCAGCCAAGGCCATGGTAATAGCAAGTCACGACTCACCGGAGAAGCAACAACTTAGCAAGGCGGAATGGAGGCGATGCCTGCAGCACAGCCAGAAGACAGAGCCAAGCTTTAACGCAGAAATTAGGCTGACTTGGCGCGATTGTCAGAGGAGATTTAGAAGCAGGCGACTGAGGTTGTAACCGGCTTGGCGAAGGCGGATTGCGGCGGCTCAGGTCACCGGGAGGCGGCAGAAACAGCAACTTGGAGGCGGGCCGCGGCGTGAGGGGCGCGATGCAGCAACCCGGCGGAAGTGAGCCAGTTAAAGCGGTGCGATAAAGCCATCCCTCGGTCGGTGGCGGCTCACAGGGCGAAGCAGCGGAGGCGGAGACCGGCGACCCGCCACATGCTTCACGGAAATGGCGAAGCAGGCGGCAAAGTTATGACTGCGACGGCGGTTTGAAGCAAGGCACCATGATCAGTTCGGGGCGCGGCAGCAGAATCGGGCATCTCGAGGCCGCGGTGCTGGTGGTTCGTCACAGTAGAGGAGGACACACCATGAAGGCGACCAGTGGCTTGCGCGAGGGCGCCAGCTCAGACAACGGCAACTGTGGCAGGCCACGGTTGCGGAGGCAATGGCAGGCCTCGGCAGCAGCGCACAACGGAGGTGGCGCAACAACGGCTTGGATACGGCTTAAGTTCTCGCGGAGGCGACTCGGAGCCACGGCTACTTGAAGCTCTGGCGGAGGCGAAACCAGCCAGTGGCGGAGGCGGAGATTGAAGATGGCCTGGGATGCTCGAGGTGTGCGTCCGACTCGTAGCGAGATACAGCAGTTCAATGATGTAGCAGCTCGAACGCGTCGGCGGTGGCGGCTCAAGGTGGCTCAGCGAAGGCCCACGGCGGCTGTTCGAGATGGCAGTTAATCCAGCGAAGGCGGTTTGGAGGCGCGGAGGGCCTGGCACGGGGCACACCGCAGCCGCGGGAACACTGCGCAGAAGCGAGTGCTTGACCCGGCACTGGGAGCACTGTGGAGATGACCCGGGGGAGGTTCAGTGGAGACGAGGGTGCGGACAAGGCCTGGAGCAGAGGAGCAGCCGACCACGGCGGGTCGCATGGGGGGAGTCACGCAGAGGCGGAACCCAGCGACTCAAAGACAAGGTTGTGGTGGCGACTCTGACGCGGCTGGTTTGTCGAGGCGATGGCGGTTTAGAGCGGGCCGACGCCGGCGACTCAGAGTCTCGGCGGATAGCTTTAATTTGACTGATGTCCGATTCGTGATTCGATGGCCCGATTCAGACTTATCCGGTGTTCGCACAGTTGGTATTTTCTTCTGACTCGGTCAACCTGCACTCGATCAATGTATCCGGACTTGACACATCGGCAAAAAACAAGCAGTAGTGAAGAACGATGTTCTTGGCGGTTTGTGATTGGTCTGCTTGCTCAAACGAGCGGCGGCGACTTATCTTGAAATATTGTACTATCAGATCCAAAAACTGTCTGGCGAATTGTTGTACCCTTGGCTACGGCTCTGCTCAAGATTTTTCCGAGCCGGATTATCCTGTGATTGTTCCATGCCAGAGCTTTACGAACTTCTTCATCCGAAAACTTGCGAACTTCTCGAACCCTAAAAATGATCCCTCCAAGAATTCAACACCACCGCGCGCCTAGCCCCACGGTGGGCGCCAACTGTCGTGGAATTGTCACGGCAGATTTCCTAGTGTGAGGACTTAGTCATGAGGCCAACGCATCTATGTGGTAGCTTGAGAGGGGTTGAGCGAAATCGAGAAACGCAACACAAGACAAGGGTTTAGACAGCTTCGGATCCCGGGAAACATCATCCGGTAACAACCCTACATGTTGTTTGTGGCTAGGTCTCATTATCATCACGAGGGAGTCGCCGTAAACCGGCTCTCCTAGTTATGTCTAGCCCTAAGATTATTTCTCTCCCCCTCTTGGGGTGCCCTGCCCCTCCTTATATAAGTTGGAGGGCGGGTTACATGTAGAGTCCAACTCGGATTAAGACTTAAACTACTCTGACTTCTCTTCATGGGCTTCTTAACGTCTTGAGCTTCATAACGTCTCGGGCTTCATAACTCCTGGCAACCGAGTTATCACTGTCTGCCGAGTTATGACTTGTGCCGGTTTATGATGGTCTGCCGGTTTATGATGGTATGCCGGTTTATGATTGTCTGCTGAGTTATCATCTGATTTAACTGTGAGCCGGTTTACCATCTGGTTTATCATCTGTCTTAACTGTCAGCCAGTTTATCAACCTGCCGGTTTACCGTCTGGGTTAACTGTCTGTCTTAAATGTCAGTCGGTTTATCAACCTGCCGGTTTACCAAGTCCCAGCCAGGTTATAACTCCGGCCGGATCATACCGCGGGGTATATCCCTGACATGAACTCTTATATTCTTGTCACAGAGGCGTAGCAAAGGCAGGCAAGAAACAAAAGGTGGGCGGCTTAAGGAAAGACTCCAAAACTGCTGAGCCGGAAAAGCAGGCACTAGAAGCCCCCGAGGCTTCAATTTTAAATCCTGAAGATCTTGCCAACGATCCGCCACCACAAATTGATGCTATGGTTCTTGAGCCAACGAACACTGAGATCAACCCGGCTGCCCCTCAAGACCCGCCAAGTCCCAAGGCGCCCAGTACTGCCAAGTCCACTGACAAGAGCCCTGCCTCTGCTGATGTTCGCGACATTACTATTACTCGGTCAGCTTTTAAGCCGCCCGAGGTCTCCAGAGCTCTAACCAAGCACTCAGCCAAAGAAGAAACGCCTTTAAAAAGGCAAGGCTAAATTGGACTTGGAAGATTATTCATCTTATAGTGCGAGTGACATCCACGCAGGATACCTAAGCCGCCTCCATACAAGACGTGACTTGGAGGCCGGCTTAGTCAAGCTCATGAAGCAAAGATATGAGGTGCATTTTTAACCCCTTTCCACTTGAGTGCATATACATACTTATATAGCCGCCAAGTCTTACGTATAGGACAAGACATTGAGTATGCTTGAGACTTCATTTAAACCTTTCAAAATGTATCCCCAAGGGCCGACTTGTCTTGAAAAGAGGAGTCGGGTCTTATAATCATTGTTAAGAACCAATTCCGTAGTCCCCAAGGACCGGCTTGTCTTGAAAAGAGGAGTCGGGACTTATAGTCACTTTAAGAAAACCAAATATGTAGCCCCCAAGGGCCGGCTTAACAAGATCAACCAGGTCATAAAAAATTGAAATGACCTGCATTAGCCCCCAAGTGCCAAGTATATTGCTTTCAATGTGCTTGGGACTTAAATAACTGTATGATATTGACATTGTTCACTGTGTAGTAACCATTATTATTATCTCTTCCTTCAGGAAGCTTTGAACGCCAAAGAGTCGCAGTTTGGCTATTTATATAAGAACATAGAGCTTCAACAAGCTAAAACTTCCAAGGCCGAATCAAAGATGAAGATCTCATTGGAAGAATTTGAGAAAGTCAAGGCGGGTTTTGACGTTGAGAGAACTGCCTGGGAAGCTGACAAGGCTGCACTGCTGAAGAAAACAGAAGATGCTGAAGCTGAACTTAAGCCAGTGACTGAAGAGTTAGCCGGCTTAAAGCAACATATTACACAAATGTCAGCCGCCATCTTTGGTAAGATCCATATGCTGCTCATCATCTATTTTTGTCATTTCTTTAACCTGCCTGGCGATGCATAATCTATAAACTTTAACCCGCCAGCGAATCTTGTGTGAAAAATTGAACAGGCCCCAGAAGCACCAATCTTGGTCAAAATATGTTGCTTAAGTTGAAGGCGGCTTATTCATGTTGACTGAACAACTATATGCTGGAACATTGCGCAGCCTTATTACTCTGTCAGGTGGGAAGAAACCTCCAACTCATATCAAGACTATACTGGATCAGCTCTCGCCGCCGCCGTCTCAAATTGAAGAGTTGAAATTGCCAGCCGCTGCCGGAGCCATTGTTGCTCTAGGCCAGGCCAAGGCGTGGCAATCAGAACTTGACCCGGAGGAAATAGCCACCGGATGCCCAGAGTTCAAGGATGACGGGTCTATCTTTGAAGACCAAGACTTCAACAAATGTGTCAGACAGATGTGGCCCGTAGCCTACAAACTTATAGAAGAGCTAAACTTGAACCATTACACGCCGGCTTATGATAAAAATAACAACAAGATTAAGCCGCCACACATGAAGTGAAGGATCTTGTTCCTCCCAGGCGTAAGCACATCTTCGCCCCTGACCTTGACCCTTTCATTATTCTTAGTTCCACATTCGAGGCCTTAACCAGCATCGACTGGACATTGACTGACCTCCAGATGGTCGACGAGGAAGAGCCGACGCGGGATGACCCACAAACTTCAAGGCGTCAAGAAGAGAACTGAGCGTGGTGGTTGTAAGCCGGACAACGTTGAGGCTGGGTTATAGGAGTGCAACTCCAAAAACAATTGATGGAACATCTTTTGGGCTCACCTTGAAGCCTTGTAATAGGGTAGTTTAAAACAATGATCCGCCATGTCATACCTTCGTGCATGTTTATCTGACATTTTTATTCAGCAGAAGAACTTTCTTGCATGCTTCATTGAATTAGACATATGAGCCATGCCACGACTCTTGTTTTCACTTGAGGTCTTGTATATTTTGTAGAAGACCAATCAACATATATACTGGCGACTTAAAGTCAAAGCCAGGGCGGGTGACAACCCAAAGACTTGTAGTCGTAGATGACTAATGAACATATCATAACCACCGCTGTTTAAGCCAAAATACGTAGGCGACTTAAAGTCAAAAATCAAGGCGGGTGACAACCCAAAATACTCAAACATGAGCATCATAACCCGGAGCTTCACAACCCGGGTAGTCAAAATTTATACAAAGCAAGAAATCTTGAGATCATAAAAAACATCCAAACAGAAAATATGCTTATCTCAAATATTGGTCAACCAGATATCAAGATTCAAACAAAAAAGTTGGCTCATAGGCCTCATGTCTGCTTTCAAGGCCGCGTAGCCGTTGAGTTTATCCTAGCTCACTGTAAGCCGGCTCTCACTTGACACAAGCCGCCGTTTTAACCTTAACCAGTTCAGGGTCTTAAAAATATTGACTGTTAAGAGTTCGCGGGTCACCTAGTGGAGTAGCAAGTTGCAAACACACATGTGTAACTCATAATGTGGTGACTCAGGCCGGTCAAGAGGGTATGAAAGCTAAATCCGGTGGGTTGGAAGCCCCCAAGTGACCTTATGATCAACTAATAAAGACTCGGATACACAAAAATGAAACGACAGAGGCCCTGAATATTTTCAGGGATGCCGGCTTTATTATATTGATCATAAAAAGATATATACATCGACAGAAGTATGTACAATGATAAGAGCCAGTGGCTCCGGTGTAATAAGGCCGAAGATGAGCAATGTTCCACGGCCGGCGGGTCTCCTCTTCCGACTTGCGGGAATCCTTGTGCTCTCACACATCAATGAGGTAATAAGACCCGTTGTTGAGATTTTTGCTGACCACAAAAGGCCCTTCCCAAGTGGGGGAAAGCTTATGCATCCCTGTCTGGTCTTGAATCAAACGGAGCACTAAGTCATCCTCCTGAAAGGTCCGGCTTTGAACTCTACGACTATGATAGCGACGTAGATCCTGCTGATATATCGCCAAACGAGCCACCGCAAGGTCACGCTCCTCATCCAAAACATCAAGCGCGTCTTGTCATGCCATCTCATTATCAGCTTCAACATAAGCCGCCACCCTAGGCGAGTCATGACGGATATCACTTGGGAGAACCGCCTCGGCCCCATAGACCATGAAGAAAGGTGTATAGCCTGTTGACCTGTTGGGGTGGTATAGATACTCCAAAGCAATGAAGGTAGTTCCTCAACCCAACAACCCGGCGTTCGCTTCAAAGGAACCATAAGCCGGGGCTTGATGCCTCTCAAAATTTATTGATTAGCTCGTTCAGCTTGTCCATTGGACCGTGGATGAGCCACCAACGAAACACCGAGACGAATGTGCTCCCTTTGACAAAACTCCTTCATAGCACCCTTAGAAAGATTAGTGCCATTATCACTGATGATACTATGAGGGTATCCAAAATAGAAGATTTTAACAAACTGAACGGCTGTGGCCGCCTCACAATTGCTAAGTGGCTCCGCCTCAATCCACTTAGTAAAATTGTCAACCGCCACCAAAAGGTGGGTCTTCTTATCTTTAGACCTCTTAAACGGTCCAACCATGTCAAGCCCCCATACTGCAAACGGCCAAATTATTGGGATCATCCGCAATTCTTGATCCGGCACATGAGGTTGTCTTGCAAACTTCTGACACCCATCACACTTGCTAAAAATGTCCTCTCCATCAGCATGAGCCATCAACCAATAAAACCCATGATGACAAGCTTTAGCTACCAAAGATTTTGAGTCGGCATGATGACCGCAATCACCTTCATGAATCTCCGTAAGATCTCACGGCCCTATTCAGGAGAAACACAACATTGGAACACGTCTGTCACACTGCATCGGTGTAACTCGCCATTGATGATAGTCATGGATTTAGATCTCCTGGTTATTTGTCTTGCCAAAGTTTCATCCTTGGGTAACTCGCCTGGGTCATATAAGCCAGATAAGGCAAAGTCCAATCCGGAATAACATGAAGAGCCGCCACCAGCTACGCCTCCGGGTCAGGGACGGCAAGATCCTCCTCAGACCGCAGCTTGATCGAAGGATTGTGTAAAACATCAAGGAACACATTAGGAGGCACCGGCTTATGTTGAGATCCAAGCCGGCTTAAGGCGTCAGCCACCTCGTTCTTTCGTCGATCAAGGTGATCCACCTGATAACCCTTAAAGTGACCAGCAATATTGTCAACCGCCCGGCGATAAGCCGCCATGAGCGGGTTTGGAGTCCCACTTGCCTAAGACTTGCTGAGCTACAAGGTCTGAGTCGCCCAGGCACCTGACCCGGCTTAGATTAATCTCTTTACCCATATGAAGGCCATGGAGTAGAGCCTCATATTCAGCTGCATTGTTAGTACAAGGAAAATTAGCCTTAAAACTTAAAAAAAATTGTAACCTTGTGGGGAAGTCAAAATAACTCCAGTCCCCGAGCCCTCCAACTGCCTGGACCCATCAAAGTGAATTTTCCAATATGTGTTATCAGGTTTCTCCTTAGGTGTCTGCAATTCAGTCCAATCATTGATGAAATCCACCAAAGCCTGAGATTTCATGGCTGTCCTCGGCACATACTTCAAACCGTGAGGTCCAAGTTCAATTGCCCACTTAGCAACCCGGCCCGTGGCTCCTCTGTTTTGAATAATGCCCCCTAAAGAAGCAGAGCTGACCACAGTAATAGGATGACCAAGAAAATAATGCTTTAGCTTGCAGCTCACCATGAATACCCCATACACCAGTTTCTGCCGATGTGGATATCGTTGCTTGGACTCAATCAACACCTCACTAACATAATAAGCCGGCTGCTGAACCGGGTATTCTTTACCTGCCTCCTTGCGCTGCACAACAACTTCCACACTGACAGCCTTACTATTAGCCGCCACATACAGGAGCAAAGGCTCTTTCTCAATGGGAGCAGCAAGAACAGGCTGCTCAGCTAGCTGCTTCTTGAGATCCTCAAATGCTTGATTAGTAGCATCGCTCCAGACAAACTTATCTTTCTTCTTCATCATCTGATACAAAGGAATCGCCTTCTCTCTCAGGCGACTTCTGAACCTACTCAAAGCCGCAATACGACCCGCCAGACGCTGGACGTAATTGACGCACGCCGACTTAGAAAGTGAAGTAAAAGCCTTTATCTTCTCCGGGTTAGCTTTGATACCCCGTTTTGAGACCAGGAACCCTAGGAGTTTACCTGCAGGCACACCAAAGACACATTTGGCTGGGTTAAGCATCATTTTGTAGACCCGGAGATTACCAAAAGTTTCCTTCAGGTCATCCAGAAGAGTATCCTTCTTCCTAGATTTAACCACAATATCATCCACATACACATGAACATTGCGTCCAATCTGACTATGAAAACAATTCTGAACACAGCGCTGATAAGTCGCCTGGGCACTCTTGAGCCCAAAAGGCATTGAGACATAGCAGAAAGCTCCAAAAGGGGTGATGAAGGCTATCTTCTCTTGGTCTTTAACTGCCATCTTAATCTGATGATAACCAGAATAAGCATCCAGGAAGCATAAGCTCTCACAACCCGCCGTTGCATCAAGATATGGTCGATACGGGAAAGAGCAAACGGATCAACTAGACAAGCCTTATTAAGATCTGTGTAATCAACACACATACGCCATGTGCCATTTTTCTTAAGTACAAGGGTTAGCCAACCACTTAGGGTGAAAAACTTCCAAGATAAACCCAGCCGCTAAGAGTCGGGCCAATTCTTCTCCAATAGCCTTATGTCTCTCTTCATTAAAATGACGGAGGAACTGTTTGACCGGCTTAAACTTAGGATCCACATTAAGAGTGTGCTCAGTGAATTCTCTCGGTACACCCGGCATTCAGAAGGTTTCCATGCAAAGATGTCCCGATTCTCACGGATGAACTCGATGAGCGTGCTTTCCTATTTAGGATCCATATTAGTCCCTGATGTAAATTGCCGAGATGAGTCGCCAGGGACAAAATCCACCTGCTTAGTATCATCAGCTTTAAACTTCAATAGAGGGTCCTGCTCAGTGGTGGGTTTCTTCAAAGGAGTCATATCAGCCGGGTTAACATTGTCCTTATAGAACTTGAGCTCTTCTATGGCACAGGCCGACTCAGCATAGGCATCATCTCCTTCCTCACACTCCAAGGTGACTTTCCGATCACCATGGACCGTAATTTTCCCTTTTCGTCCTGGCATCTTAAGTTGCAAATAGACATAACAAGGGCGAGACATAAACTTGGCATAAGCCGGCCGTCCAAGCAAAGCATGATAAGGACTCTTGATTTTAACCACCTCAAACCACAGTGTCTCTGCCCTGTAGTCATAGTCATCATCAGATCCAGGATCCTTTGTGGTATCAGAGTCGGCATATTTAATGAGAGCCGCCATAAGCTCACCCATGTCATTACAGTGACGTTTAAGCCGCCCGAGTTTCTGCTTAAGGGGGGTAAAGTGGCAGTTCTTTTCCAAAACCAGAACCGCCTGACCTACCGCACTACTGTCTGAGGAATGAATAATGGCTGAGACCCGCCGGACCCAATGATGGGCCGACTCATCCTCATGCCGTTGCACGCAGTTATCAAAGTCAATAATCGTCAGAGGCTGCTTGCATGTCCCTGTAAAGTTCTGAATGAACCATGCTTTCAACTCTGCCCATGAATTGATGGAATTAGGAGGCAATCCTTTGAACCGGGTTCGAGCTGGTCCATCCAACATCATAGTAAAATATTTAGCACATACAACATCATTGACATCCAGCATCTCCATGGCTAGCTCATAACTCTCAATCCAGGCCTCGGGGGGGGGGGGAGATCAGCTGTATAGTTACCACCTTACGATTGAAATCCTTAGGCAGACATTCATTACGTAAAGCTGGTACTAAACAAGGCAGCCCAACAAACTTGGAAATTACACCAGCCCCTACTAACGCTGAAGGGGCCACCGGAGGCTGCTGATAAGCCCCCAATTGAGCCACCACCGCGGCCTCCGCCTCTCGGCACGCTCTGGCATTGTTCACAATCGTCTGCGCATGAGTAAGGGGCGAGTTATTCCCACGGGGTGGGTCATCCTTATTCCCTCGATGACGTCGTTCACTACTGGAAACCGCCGGCGACTCAACGCGCCGACTGTAACTGCGGCTTGGGAGGGGGTTGAATGCACCCGCTCATGACTATGTGAATATTTCTCTTGCTGTGCGACCGCCGTCTGTAAGAGCTCAATTGCGTTCCGCGCCTCAGCTGCGAAGGGCGTCTCATCCATAATAGGGATTGCATTGAGCCGAGTACCCGCTGCTATCATGTTATCCACCACGTTAGAATAATGGCCAGATGGTGTTGAAAAACATCGCGGTGGGGTCTGATCCCTGTGGGGCGGGTCTGGTAATCGAGGTTGAGCCACCGCCCCGCTTCCTGGGATTTCAGCCGCCCAGGCTGTGCCTGGTGGGTTACTTGGCCCTCCCCCAAGTGTGTTAAAAAGGTTCTGTGCTTCGTACTGCAAAGGCAAATGGGTTTGATATCTCCTTCGAAGAACAACATTGGACGCGTTCTGATCCACACTCAGGCGAAAAGCTTCTGCCCTTATAGTTGTGACTCGGAGTCCATCAGAGCTTGTTTCGTTGCCATCCTGGCGTTCTGTGCATTAAGCTCCTCCTGAGCCTTGGCTACCTCATCTCGCACCTTTGCAACTTCTGCATTATGATGTGCTTGATTCACCGTAGTAACCTCTGTTGCCAACAGGGTTGTCAAAGTGCCCAAGAGTTCGGATAAAATCTGAGCTAGCGGCCGAGCTGACCCGCTGGCCCCAGCCGTCGCAGCAGCAGTTGATCCAGATGTCATTGCAGCTGTTGTTGATGGATTTAAAACCGGCCCCGTACCGACCATGAAGATAGCAGCCCTGTATGGCGGCTTAGAGGTCCGGAATACTGTCACCATCCGAATAGCCCCCAAGCCCACCGTCCTGAAGCTGGTAGATCGACTCCGTCTCTCCGGTCGAGGACTCATCGCCTGAGTAGATGGTTGTCTCTCCTCTGGATTCAGAACCTTCCGCAAGCTCCAAGCCTTGCGTAAAACCAACGAAAACATGCTTCCGGCCGGGTTGAACCCGGGCGGGTTGCCCATGCCGAGCCGACTCGATGAGGTCGATGGAGATGTCCGGCTCAGGCTCAAATTCGTCGATTTTGACGATGAAGAAGTGAATTCCGCCGAAGGGGACCCGGTACCCGTACTCGAATGAGTCGGCCTCGGGGCCCCAGCCCGCATCGTTGATGTAGAACTTGCCACGGCGACTCTTGATCATCCTACCAATGGCATATCCCTCGATCCCTGGAAAATTTCCCTTCAAGAACTCGAAACCACCATTCTCTGGCCCCATGGTGGGCGCCAATTGTCGTGGTTTTGTCACGGCAGATGCCCTAGTGAAAGGACTTAGGTGTGGATCCATCGCAACGTTGGTTAGATCAAAGGGGTTGAACAGGATGAAGGACACGAGTTTACTAGGTTTGGCCCCTCACCAACAAGGTAAAAGCCTACTTCCTGCTTCGTGTTGTATTGCTTGAGTATTGATTACAAGGGAGCGGAATCGCTTGACCTAGCTATCGATTGATTGTTAGTTGAGTTAACCCGCCACAGGGTCTCGCCTTTATATACATAGGTTGAGGCCATGGGCTTACAAGAGTCCAAGTCGGATCACACAACATGACCAACTCAGTTTCTAAGACGCCTTGCCTTGCTAGGCAAGTCGCCATCGTGGCGGCTCACACCTCCGGGTTATGATTCCATCGCCTGGTATTGGGCTTTCAACAGGCCCGCCTTGTAAGCCGCCTTCAGTCTTCATGTCCTATCTTCTTGGACCTACTCGGGCTTTCTCTTACTGAATCACCAACAGTGTAACCTGGCCCCTCCTGGGTGGGTCACACCTAGGGGTTATATCCCCAACAGTTTATATCAGTATTCAATGCATAAACGCAACCTCTCCCCTCTCCCGGACTCCCGTTCTCTCTCTATCCGACAATCTTGGTTTCTATCGCGCGAATACAAACACAATCCTTGTCGGTCCCTCTCCGTCTCTCTCTCTCTATAGTTCGCATGCACACTCCATGTATACGTCTCTCTCGCACACAATGTATGACTCTCTAGTCTAAACTAAAGATGTACAGTGCACTCAACGTACGCGCACGAATTCCCTATCCCTTCGTGCGTAACTCTCTCACGCATCACTCCACCGTCTCGGGGATCTTCCCTCCCTCTCTCGAACTCTCTATCTCCCTAGGTCACACAAACACATGCATATCTCACTCGCACTGGATAGACCCATCTAAAACTCTCTCACTCTCTCCCTCATTCTTTATCCATCTCACAAGCACAGACACATACAATCTCCCGCCTAGCTAAGTACGCCTATCCCTCACTCCATTGTAGGCACACGCATCCCCTAGGTATATGACTATTTCTCAGTCTCCATCACAAACATGTGCATTGGCTCTTTCCCTCACTTGGTCTATCTTTCTCGGGGCATCTTTCTAGCGCGCACACACCTCATCTCTCGATCTCCCACCCATATAGTCTCATCACGGTCCTGAGGGGGTCTCTCTATCACAAACACGCCCTCCCCCCATGCCTCCATCTTCGTCTCCATAAGTCCCTCTCGAACTCTGTCCCTTGTTGGCCAAACCTCTCTTGGACAGGTGTTATAGGGGTCTCTCTCTCCGTTGCAAACAATCACACACTAGCTATCTGGGTGTATCTCCTCACCTCTCTCTCTATCTCGGAGATGCATGTGTGATATTTTTGCATAAGACACATGCACACACTTTCTCTCTATTTTATCGTGTGTTGTCCCTTTCTCTTCCACACACACACTCTCTCTTTTGCACACTCACTCTTTCTCCTTCACACACACTTGATCTTTCTCGACTTAGGTACTCACTTCAGTCCATAGCATATAGATTTTTCAAAAAGTCAAACCTCACAAAGTTTGACCAGGTATGTGAAGAAAAATATTTCCATCTAGAACGGCAAACACATATCATTAGATTCATCAGAAGATGTAGTTTCATATGATGTATCTTTGGTATTGTAGATATAAATAATCTTCCCTGTAACTTGGTCAAAGTTTCCAAAGTTTGACTTTTAAAAGATTTGTATGCACTACATTAATGAACGGAGGGAGTATCTCTTTCTCTCTCTCAACTCTCACGCGCCACTTAGCTGTATCGAGGCCCCTCTATCTCTCTCAAACTTTATATCTCCCTAGGTCACACGTACACATATCTCGCTCGCACTACATAGACCCATCTAACACTTCCCCTCTCATTCTCTCTCTATCTGACACGCACCCCCCCTACGTACCATAATATCTCACTCCATCAAAGGCACATGCACTCCCCCCTAGGTATGACTATCTCTCACTATCCATCACGAACACACGTATTGTCTCCTACCATCCCTAGGTCTATCACGATCCCTCTCGGGGTATCTTCTATCGCGCACACACCTTGTCACACTCGATGTCCCACCCATGTAATCCCATCACGATCTCGAGGGGCTCTCTCTATCACAAACACACACTCTCTCCCTCCCCATGCCTGCAATTTCTCCATACGTTTCTCTCTACCTCTCCCCCTTGTTTGCCAGTCTTTCTCTCTCTGTTGCAAACAACCACACACTATCTCCCCACCTCGCTTCCCCCTCGAAGATGCATGCATGATATGTTTGCATAAGACACACACTTTTTATCTACTTTATCGTGTGTTGTCCATGTCTCTTTCACACACACACTCTCTCTCTCTCTCTCTCTCTTTCTCATTCACTCTCTCTCTCTAGTTAGGTACTCTCTCAGGTCCATAACTTATGGATGTTTTTAAAAGTCAAAACCTCACAAAAGTTTGACCAGGTATACGTGGAGAAAAACATTTACATCAAGAACGATCAATAGATTCATCACAAGATGTACTTAGTTCACATCATATATCTTTGGTATTGTAGATATAAGTGATTTCTTTATAAACTTCATCAAAGTTTCAGAAGTTTGACTTTTCAAAAAATTATAGGCACTACATTATCGAACGGAGGAAGTATCTCTTTCTCTCTGTCCACTATCTCTCACGAGCCTTCCCTCTCACTCGATCTCTCTTTACTGAGGGATTATACAGTCACTGTGTCAGTGTATAGCTCCATATATTGTTTAGTAGGCCAGTCAACCAGTCCACATGCTGCCTTGTCAGCTCGTGTTCTCTATCTTGGTGGGCTGGCCCATGTGGTAGTGGGTGAAAATAAATAAACAAGAGGCCCGTCTGACACGCGGTGAAGTAAACAAAGTTGAAACCACTCGCGGTAGCACCCCGCATGCTAGTAAACTAAGGGCACAATTCTTCCGCGTGAAGTACGCACTCGCGCACACTACACCACTCCGCAGCGGCATGC
This sequence comes from Triticum aestivum, assembly GCF_018294505.1. Lineage (NCBI taxonomy): Eukaryota > Viridiplantae > Streptophyta > Magnoliopsida > Poales > Poaceae > Triticum > Triticum aestivum. Next base: position 406,700,323 of record NC_057799.1, on the reverse strand, counting down.
ACACAAGGACGCACTCGCGCACACCCAACACACAATACACACCAGCACACGTGTACACCGGCCTCACCGCCGGCTGAGATGGACGGCGAGGCAGCCAACAAGCGGAGGCAACTCAAGCCGAAACCGCATCCGGTGAGCCTCGACTTCATCAGCAGCCTCCCCGGTGACATGCTGCTCGTCATCATCGCCCTCCTCCACACCAAATATGTCGTGCAGACCACCCTACTCTCCCGGCGGTGGCGCCCACTCTGGCGCCGCATCCCCCTCAACCTCACCGTTGACAGCTGGCTCTGCGACGGGGATTGCAAACGCATGGCCGCAGTCTCCAGGATCCTTGCATAACACCCTGGGCCCGCCAGTCGCCTTGACATCTGCATGTTTACTACCAACTGCAAGGTCCAAGCCAAGTTCGACGAGTGGTTCTTATCCCCTACCCTAGATCAGCTCGAGGAGCTCAGGTTTGAAGCTGGACAATGTCGCTCTCTACCGCCGTCTGCGCTCCGCCTCGCGCCAACGCTGCGTCATGCCAGGTTCAGCTCCTGCTATTTTCCCCAGATTAATGTCGCGCCCGCCCTTCTTCTCCCTCAACTCAAGCAGCTCGACCTCTTCAACATTGGCATCTCGAAGAAGGCTATGGAGCACCTGCTCCGCAGCTGTACTGCGCTCGAGTACCTTCATCTTCGGTAGATCCACGGGTTCATTAGCCTTCACATTGCCTTGATGAATCTCCGATGGATTTATGTGCCTTGCTAGCTCCGCAATAAGACATTAATTGGGAAGAGATCACTTGAGTTGTTCCATGTTATGGTCATTGAGAACGCGCATTTCGTCGAGAGATAGCTTGTATCTGATCTAGAAGGTCCAACAAAACTCAAGGTCATTGACGCACCGAAATTGACAGCGTTGGTCTACTCGTCTACCAAATTCTCCGAACTCGTTATTGGATCCATAATCGTTTAGGTACAACACTCGTCTTCTTCTCTGTCTTCTTGAAATTCACATTTTTAATTTCTTCTTAATGTGTTTATGACTGTCATCCAGAAAATGATCCCACAAGCTTGACCCAGTCTGTGCGCACAGTGAAGATCTTGGCAATAAAATCTATCAGCCCCAATCTGGATCAAGTTGTTGGATTCCTTAGATGCTTTCCGTTCACGGAGAAGATACTCATCGAGGTGAAACTTCTTTCCTATTAAATGGTAATCACAACGGAGCTCAATTTTTTTGTAATTTTCCCAAATTACGATGACAAGTGTAGTGTTCAAAACTGCATCTACGCAACGCGCCGAAAGAAATGTTTTTAGTATTTTTTTCTCACATGATCACCCGCATCATTTTTTGTTGTACTAGTACCCTAGGCTAGTCATAGTGGTAAGTAACTTAGACTAGTAACTGTATGGTTAGCCTAAGAGCAAGTACTACCTCCCTCCTGGTTTATTGTTCGTATTTTGTAGTATCAAATTTTGACCATAGATTTAACTGACAAAATGTTAATGCATGTCACTAAAAATTATATCGTTGGATTCGTATTTGAACATAATTTCAAATGGTATAATTTTTGGTGACATGCATTGGCATTTTCTTAGGTCAATATATGGTCAAAATTTTACACTAAATACGAGGTAGTACAAAAGTGGGCTATAACGGCCCTCCACTATGTAGGCCAAAACACATGCCAAATTCACTTTTGATGCATTTGGCATCGATGCCCTCCATTGCTCACCTGGTGCCCCAAAAAAAGTTCAGGGCATCGGAGCACCTACTTGCTCCGGTGCCAAATTAACTCACGGAATGAAAAAACACTTGCGTGGTAGAGGGAGAGGACTGAGGCAATAAAAACATTTGTTTGGGATAGCGAGAGGCTGGTGTAGTTGGTTTGATTGATTTGTTTAACATGTGGGCCTGTGTGAACAGCGGTGCCAACTCTCCCACATTGCTAGAGCGGTGCCAAAATCTTTTGATTTGACATCGATGCGTATTATGTGACATACTTTTGAGAAGTATGGCATTGGCCACATAGTGGAAGGCAACAAATGCCCAAGCTCTTCATGTGCTCCCACGTAAATGAGAGGAAAGAGAAAGAGAGAGAGTGAAAAATTATCACTAGTGTCGGGGATATACCCCGCGGTATGACCCGGCCGGAGTTATAACCCGGCTGGGACTTGGTAAACCGGTGGATGTTATGGCAGATCATAATCCAGTAGATGTTAAGTCAGATCATAACCCGGCAGATGTTATGGCAGATCATAACCCGGCAGATGTTAAGTCAGATCATAACCCGGCAGACAATCATAACCCGGCAGACAATCATAACCCAGCAGATAGTCATAACCCGGCAGACAATCATAACCCGGCAGACAGTCATAACCCAGCAGACAGAGTCGCCTGGGGTTAATAAGCCCGAGACGTTATGAAGCCCAAGACGTTAAGAAGCCCATGAAGAGAAGTCAGAATAGTTTAAGTCTTAATCCGAGTTGGACTCTACATGTAACCCGCCCCTTCAACTTATATAAGGAGGGGCAGGGCACCCCAAGAGAGGAGGAGGAATAATCTTTAGGGCTAGACATAACTAGGAGAGCCGGTTTACGGCGACTCCGTCATGATGATAATGAGACCTAGCCACAAACAGCATGTAGGGTTGTTACCGGATGATGTTTCCCGGGGCCCGAAGCTGTCTAAACCCTTGTCTTGTGTTGCGTCTCTCGATTCCGATCAACCCCTCTCAAGCTACCACATAGATGCGTTGGCCTCACGACTAAGTCCTCACACTAGGACATCTGTCGTGACAATTCCACGACAACTAGCCTTTGAGCCAACCCTATCATATGAGGGAATGATATTGGTAACTCTTGATGACACGGCAATCTTATACAGCCAGCTGCTCTAATATGTTCTCTTCTTTTGCAGATAAAAAAAGACCCAAAAGTGAAAAATGTGCTGCAATATAACAATCTCATCGGATGTCTTGATCTCCATCTGACAGAAGTTAATTTCATCAACTACCGAGGCACCACGTCTGAGATTAAATTGGCCAGATTATCTGTTCTGGAGGCAAGTGTGCTCAAGGTAATGAGGTTTGGCGTTCTCTGGCGCAACGATGAATGGCGTGATGCCCACCCCAGGCGTCTAAGCCTAAATGACAAAGCCTCCGCATAAGTTGAATTTGTTTTCGAAACATCAAGTCGCAAGAGACTGGAAATTTTATTTGCCCATTACTGACTTGTCAGGGCGCCAGATTTTAGTTTGTACGAGCTGCATGCACCTAAAGTAACGAAAGTTCTGCGTAAACTTCCTAATAATTCCCTCTTCGTAGGTGCAGCATTACTCCTAGCATTTGTAATATCTGTTTGAAACTTGTAATATTATGACTATCCAGCACGAGGCACCATGTTACAATAAATGTTCGCGTGCATAGGTGCGGCAACAATATACCCATTACTCCAGTACAATATTTATTATTACTCGTGGCAACGCACTGGAAATTATGTCGAACATGGCTAGTTGTAAGCAGGCTAGGTCTACAGCCATGATGATAGTGACTGCACACGGTGAGGCTGACTTTGGTATGCCAAACACGCCGCCTACACTCAGGTGTCATCTCCGGCGCAAGGTCTTGTCACTTCACTGTGAGGTGCGGCACGTAATAATTTGACCAACGGGTAGTAGAGTACTACTACATTGGTAGTACTTACTAGCACCACTGTCTGGATTTAGTAGTACTACCACCTCGGTCTGGATTTAGTATTTGACTAGCAATATCTAGTAATGCATGTCAAAAATACTACTCCCTCTGTAAATAAATACATGGAGTATTGTTTTATTCGGTTTTGAATGTAGTTTCCGATGATATTATACACTCTCCGGTAGATGGCTCAAATCTGAAATCTCATCAATCAGACTACTATTGTACTCCCTCCGTATTGGTGCATTAGTCACCTTACGAAAACCAAATAATCCCAAAACTTTTAGGCATGGTGCATTAACTACCCACCTCGTTCCCAGTTTTTTGCCACGAAAAAAGAAATCAACCAATAGGAGACGTGGGGTGTGTATGTATTCAATGACTTGAGACTACTTAGCACAACATGTAGTGCTCAATTCTCTACAAGCAATGACATTAATTACCAAATAAACATCAAGTTCTCTCATTTTTCCCCAACTTGGTCTCAGTGAGATGACTATAGTGCACCGGTATGGAGGGAATAAGGGTTGAGGAGTAGATGACCAACACACACGTGAATGCAATGCAATCTGCACTTCTCGTATAAAGGCTCCCCACCAGTCCAATCTACCTACGAAATCATATGCACCTACGCACCCTGCAAGAGTGATCACTCCAATCGCAAGATCAGTTGACCAGAAGCTAGACCCATGGAGGCGATGAGCGCGAGCATGAGCCGGCTATGGCAGATGGTCCATGACGCCAGCCTGCGGCCCGACACCGAGGAACGTCTCGAGGTCGTGCTTGATGCCGCCGGGGTGAGTCCTCTTGGACGACAGCTTCGTCTCCTTGTTTGTCGAGGCCCTCGTCGGCTTCCTCGACAAGTTCACCATCATCAAGAAGCTTGCGGACGACCTTGACGTACGCCTCCAGCCCACGCACCCAGGCTGTGCGATGCCCACCACCTTCAACGGCCTCTACGGTGACAACCTCTTTGACGCCCTGGTGGCCCTGCGACTGCCCGCCGTCGCACCGAAGAATGTCCACCTCGAGGTCCCGCTTGCTGCGCGGCACTTGGCTCAGCAAGACACCATCGACATAATCACCCACGTCTACAAGCAAATCGTCCACAATGACTACTATGTGCCAAAGGAAGACGATAGGACGCTGGCCTTCTTAGACTGCAGGGCAACCTTGGACGGCATTGTTCAGAAGCACGTTGAGCTTGCCGCCAAGGACGCTGCTCCTCACCCGTTGGTTGGTGACCCGGCGCACTAGGGCGAGAGGATGTCGTTGATGGATCCGTATGCATCTTTATTTTCGTGTCAATTCCATGTATACTATAATTTTCTTACCTTCTGCATCAACTTCATAACTTACGTACGTACCATGCATGAATCGTGCCACAACCAAACTTCTTATATATTAATATTGACGTGTACTGGGAATGTTTAGGTCACATGCAAGAAGTGGGAATGGATTTCAAACTTCTGGGCATGGTGATTCAATTTGCGAAGGTGCACACATAAACAACCAAAACAAAGTCATTTTGGAACAAAGAGCTGCCACGTTACAATCGGAAACAGAAGTAGTATTGAAACCATGGGCGTTCTACTAACCATTTAAGTGCTGCCACGCGTCCCTCTATTAATTGGCTACCAGGAGGCGTCATCCGGGTGGTACTACCTCTGTCCTGGTTTATTGTTCCCCTTAGTGTTTTGTGCCAAATTTTGACTATGAATTCAATATACAAAATGTTAATGCATGTCACAAAAAATAGTATCATTGGAAACTATGTTCAAATACGAATCCAACCATATAGTGGTTTATAACATGCATTAAAAAATTCTCAATTAAATATATGGTTAAAATTTGACACAAAATATGGAAGGACCAAAAAATCAGGACGGAGTCTTTGAGTAGACCGGAGGCGTGTGAGCAGACCGCTGCGCAGGATCACCCTAGGCGGGCGTTCCGTCCTGCCCCTCAACGCACAGTGGTTAGGCATATCACTTACATGTGGGACCGCATGTAAGGAAAGCGATGATGGCCGAAATTGGCAACACTCCCCCGTTCATCACGCGGGAAAAGCCCAGCGCTAGCATTTTGAATCGTTATTTCTATTTTTGAGGGAAATCATTATTTCTATCTATCGGTCGCGCTAAGAGCAGAACCAAGTGTTACAACTTACTAGTACTAGTACAAGTTCAAAAGGAAAAGCCTGTCGTGTTCACGTCACACCCCCACACGGTTGGTCCGGCACACCGCTCAAGGGGGGAACGCGTGTTGTCTCGCATCTTCACTTACAAGTGGGGCCGCAGTTGAGGAAACCAACTATTGGCAAACCCCTACCCCGCCCGCCACGTGATGACTGAGTTAGAGAAATGAGGAGGGAGAAGAGATAGTTGTAGCACGGACTACAAGAAATATGGTGTCAGATGGGAGTCATGCTGGTGGCGTGTGTCGTACTCCTGGACATGAATGCTTCTTCTGGCCCATGCCACCCTACTATATATCAAGGATTCGAGGTGTTGGTTACGTACAGGGAACACATTAACATGTGACCCACCTCAAACTATGGCCAAATTTCCTGGAGTGTGTGCTAGGCTAAAAAGTGTTCTTTATGAGGGTGGATGGCTGGTCTCAAGTTTAAAACTTATTGTATTACGTATACATAGACGTAGAGATAGTGCAGCAGTTTTGAAAGTTTGAATCCAAACATTAGAATGCAATTTCTACCATTGATTGGACTCATCCAATGACTTAGGATGATTGGATTTGCAGCTACAGTCAAAACACCCGCCCGTCGCGCGAAGCATGTGAAGCTAATAACTAGTAGTGCTATTGTTGATTAGTCTCATCAGATAACCTGTTGCAATGCACCTACAATTATGTATTCAGGAACTTTTTTTGCCTCATCACACCCACTCTGAGAAGCGACTCGAAAGGCATTCATAAATTTAGTAAGTTTATCAGAGGCATATCATTTAGTATTACATACAACAGGTCATCAACGCACAAGGACAACGAGGATACATTATAAATACTAAAGTTGTTCTCACACAACAAAATAACAAAGTGATGAAATAAACTTCAGGTCAACCAATCCTTGGCGTTGGAAACACTTGCTTTGAACCATAAGTGATTCTTTGGCAGGGCCAACTATTGTCAATATTGAGACCAACGCAAGACTCATCATCCAGGCTGAAGCGGCCTATATCAGGACACATATTGTGATAGCCAGGGTAGGGAACCATAGAAATGTCCGAGGTATAGATATAGTTGCTTCTCATAAATGGTAGTAACATTGTGCAAACAGCAGCTGGATCACCTTTCACCCATCAGTGGATAGTTTAGTCCAAGGAAGAGCGAGTTTTCTCCAAGACTATCAATATTGAACCAGGGAGAAGGTGCTGGTGCTAGCACACTAGTATCCATCCCGAATACCCTGCAACGGATGTTGGAATAGGTCCGGAGAGTGCGACCATGGGAGAAAACACCTGCTTCCTTAGTAACATCAGCAGTGCCCTGTATACAGACAAGAAGAGGTGATCCACCAGAATAAGTTGCTAGGCGCCAATGAGTATGTAGGTCTCACTCATCTTCATGCTCATGATCATCGCCATCGTCATCTCCCCCTTGGTTATAAAATTTTCCAAGTATCGGTGGGGGAATGTTGACAGGACCTTGGAAACACAGAAGGTTAATTAGTACGGGGATACTCACTCACATGCATGGTGAATGTAATAATTATAATTACAGTGGAAGACAAATGTACCGAAACAATAAGGATCTATGAAAACAGTGCCAAAAGTGGTGGCAGGAAACACAAGACCCTCGTATTGAATTGCATCATAGTACACATCTGTGTATAGAAACTAGTTTTTGAGCAATATCCATCGAGTCAAAGGACTAAGGACGGCAACAAGCTTGTCGAAGATAGTGACAACACAAGCATTCCTATAATCACAAGAGTGACTGGGAACTCGACAAATTGCTATCTTCTGTAGACGACAGTCACCATGATCATATTTGAACGTACGTAGATCATCGATGTGCTCAACCTCAGGGCAGTCTGAGATTTTTGGAAGTGGAACCCGGTGACAAGTGTACACATTCACAAGTTCCCACTCGCAATTGTACCCAATATAAACAACCCGATCTCCATTTGCGCCTGCCCAGGCCTTACCCTTAAGCGATGGCATCTTAACATCACACGTATCATTATCAAGCGGCATCAACTTGCACAAGGCGAGGCTTCCATCGTCCCCGCGCCGGCGAGCAAGTTCATGGTGAAGAAGATAGGGGAGATCAAACCGCTCCTGAACCCTTGGGTTCTTTATAATGATGTTATTTGTTGAGTCGAGAATGGTCTTGAACGAACCTGCCATGCTAGCCGTGGTGATGACGTTGCACCGATCAATGAGTTCCTCCACCACGTCATCTTTTCGATCGGGGCAAGAATGCCGGGGTTGTTTCTGCCTGTTCCCTCCATCAAAAAGACAAACAATGGCAGAAGGAAGAGTCAAGGCAAATGGAGGGAGGAAGAGCGTGTGACAGCAGTTCCAATTCGAGAGGGAAAAGCGAAGAGACGGGGTTGGAACATTCGCTTTGGTGAGATGATCAAAGCGTTTGGGCTTACGCAGACTTACGGAGAAGCCTGTGTTTACAAGAAAGTGAGTGGGAGCTCTGTAGTGTTTCTCATATTATATGTGGATGACATACTATTGATGGGAAATGATATAGAATTCTTGGAAAGCATAAAGGCCTACTTGAATAAGTGTTTTTCAATGAAGGACCTTGGAGAAGCTGCTTATATATTAGGCATCAAGATCTATAGAGATAGATCGAGACGCCTCATTGGTCTTTCACAAAGCACGTACCTTGACAAGATATTGAAGAAGTTCGATATGGATCAGTCCAAGAAGGGGTTCTTGCCTGTATTGCAAGGTGTGAGATTGAGCACGACTCAATGCCCGACCACAGCAGAAGATAGAGAAAAGATGAGTGTCATCCCCTATGCCTCGGCCATAGGGTCTATTATGTATGCCATGCTGTGTACCAGACCTGATGTAAACCTTGCCGTAAGTTTGGTAGGAAGGTACCAAAGTAATCCCGGCATGGAACACTGGACAGCGGTCAAGAATATCCTGAAGTACCTGAAAAGGACTAAGGATATGTTTCTCGTTTATGGAGGTGACGAAGAGCTCGTCGTAAAGGGTTACGTCGACGCTAGCTTCGACACAGATCTGGATGACTCTAAGTCACAAACTGGATACGTGTATATTTTGAATGGTGGGGCAGTCAGCTGGTGCAGTTGCAAGCAAAGCGTCGTGGCGGGATCTACATGTCAAGCGGAGTACATGGCAGCCTCGGAGGCAGCACATGAAGCAATCTGGATGAAGGAGTTCATTACCGACCTAGGAGTTATTCCCAATGCGTCGGGCCCGATGACTCTCTTCTGTGACAACACTGGAGCTATTGCCCTGGCCAAGGAGCCCAAGTTTCACAAGAAGACCAGGCATATCAAGCGTCGCTTCAACTCCATTCGTGAAAATGTTCAAGATGGAGACATAGATATTTGTAAAGTGCATACGGACCTGAATGTCGCAGATCCGTTGACTAAACCTCTTCCACGAGCAAAACATGACCAACACCAGAACTCTATGGGTGTTCGATTCATCACAATGTAACTAGATTATTGACTCTAGTGCAAGTGGGAGATTGTTGGAAATATGCCCAAGAGGCAATAATAAAATGGTTATTATTATATTTCCTTGTTCATGATAATTGTCTATTGTTCATGCTATAATTGTGTTATCCGGAAATCGTAATACATGTGTGAATACATAGACCACAACATGTCCCTAGTTAGCCTCTAGTTGACTAGCTCGTTGATCAATAGATGGTTACGGTTTCCTGACCATGGACATTGGATGTTATCGATAACGGGATCACATCATTAGGAGAATGATGTGATGGACAAGACCCAATCCTAAGCATAGCACTAGATCGTGTAGTTCGTTTGCTAAAGCTTTTCTAATGTCAAGTATCATTTCCTTAGACCATGAGATCGTGCAACTCCCGGATGTCGTTGGAATGCTTTGGGTGTACCAAACGTCACAACGTAACTGGGTGACTATAAAGGTGCACTACAGGTATCTCCGAAAGTGTCTGTTGGGTTGGCACGGATCGAGACTGGGATTTGTCACTCCGTATGACGGAGAGGTATCTCTGGGCCCACTCGGTAATGCATCATCATAATGAGCTCGATGTGACCAAGTAGTTGGTCACGGGATCATGCATTACGGAACGAGTAAAGTGACTTGCCGGTAACGAGATTGGACGAGGTATTGGGATACCGACGATCGAATCTCGGGCAAGTAACGTACCGATTGACAAAGGGAATTGTATACGGGATTGCTTGAATCCTCGACATCGTGGTTCATCCGATGAGATCATCGTGGAACGTGTGGGAGCCAACATGGGTATCCAGATCCCGCTGTTGGTTATTGGCTAGAGAGGTGTCTCGGTCATGTCTGCATGATTCCCGAACCCGTAGGGTCTACACACTTAAGGTTCGATGACGCTAGGGTTATAAGGAAGGTTTGTATGTGATTACCGAATGTTGTTCGGAGTCCTGGATGAGATCCCGGACGTCACGAGGAGTTCCGGATTGGTCCGGAGGTGAAGATTTATATATGGGAAGTCATCATACGGTCACCGGAAATATTCGGGGGTATACCGGTATTGTACCGGGACCACCGGAGGGGTTCCGGGGGTCCACTGGGAGGGTCCACCTGCCCCGGAGGGCCTTATGGGCTGTAGGTGGAAGGGAACCAGCCCCTAAGTGGGCTGGGCGCCATCCCCCCTAGGGCCCATGCGCCTAGGGTTGGGGGAACCCTAAAGGGGGGCGCCCTCCTTGCTTGGGGGGCAAGCCCCCTCCCCCTTGGCCGCCGCCCCCCCTCTAGATTTCATCTAGAGGGGCCGACTCCCTTCCCCTTCTCCCTATAAATACAGGGGTGGAGGGAGGGCTGCAGCACCACATCCAAGGCGCAGCCCCTCCCCTCCCCAACACCTCTCCTCCTCCGCGTGAGCTTGGCGAAGCCCTGCCGGAGAACTGCCACTCCACCACCACCACGCCGTCGTGCTGCTGTTGGAGCCTTCTTCCTCAACCTCTCCCTCCTCCTTGCTGGATCAAGGTGCGGGAGACGTCATCGGGCTGCACGTGTGTTGAACACGGAGGCACCGTTGTTCGGTGCTTGGATCGGATTCTGCCGCGATCTGAATCGCTACGTGTACGACTCCTCCAACCGCGTTCTTGCAACGCTTCCGCATCGCGATCTTCAAAGGTATGAAGATGCACTCCCCTCTCGTTGCTAGTAAACTCCATAGATTGATCTTGGTAATGCGTAGAAAATTTTTAATTTCTGCTACGATCCCCAACAGCCCCCGCCTACATATACGTCCATTTGGAAATTACACAAAAGGACTCGACGTCGTCTCACTGACATGTTGGAACGGGACCACATGTCAACGAAACATGGTGTGTCATTTCTTGTGCAAAATGCGATCTGGCCGCGTTGGCCTGAGGTGCCGCATTATTTCTCGACTTTATTTTTTTAATGGCATGTCGTTCAGTTTTGAAGCACAACTAATTGGTACTGTATGCAGAGAAAAATAAACTACTCTACCTCTGGTACTTACTAGTACTAGTAAAGTATATAGGCTGGAGCTTCAGCGCTTGCTTGCTAAGGGCTGCCCACTTGCTTCTCACACTATCAGCCTCTCTCCAAATCTAAAAAGATGGCGGTGGCCCCTCTCTCTACCTCCTCACCGGTGGTCACAGATCCACCAGGATCCCGTCCTTCGGGGAAGAAAAGGACGTGCAACATTAACGCACTCGTCATCGGCGAGCGAGGTTGTCGGCGTTCTGGGAATGGGGGTCCCCAGACTTGCCTGCCTGCGGCCCACGGCGTGGCTAAGCCAGCAGGCCGTACGGCCCATCTTCATCAACACGGCACCCAAGACCCTCGCGAGGGGCCAAGCCTCGCGAGGGGGACGACGCAGGACCTCCTCAAGGGTGGCCTAGTCAGGCAGGCTCACGAGGAGCTGAGATATCAAGGCGGGGCAAACGTCATGAGGCTCTCATGACGTGAGCCATGACGATCGACACTAGGCGGGCGCCAGGCGGGCGCCAGCACGTGCAGCGTCCTTGTTTCCTCTTTGGTGCTAAGGAAGCAGGCGCAGGCAAGGAGTACCGAGGCATCAAGCAAAGGTTGCTATATCGGTGCAACGAGACCAAGACCAGGAGGACGACAAGACGGAGGTCATCGTGGAGCCCAAGACGGCGTCACCACCAGAGCCTTTCGCAGGCAAAGTCCACTTTTGTCAGGATAGCTTGTACTAGCTGCCCCCCTTCAAATTTGCCCGCCGTTGTTGGCTCCCTTCCCACTCAATATTTGGGAAGAGGACCAGGGCCTATATAAGTAGAGCTAGCCACCACAGTAGGGGCATCTGATCGCATCTCATCTCATCTCGTCTGGATCTCATCTGATCAGATCGAGCAGTTCATCCAGCTCTCACCCGCTAAGTCACCAAGCACAAGAACACCTCAACCTCAGGAGGCTGTTCTTCCCTCTGTACTGCTCGTCATCAGCCCAAGAGGCAATCCACCACCACACTGGAGTAGGGTATTACACCACAACGGTGGCCCGAACCAGTATAAATCTCGTGTCTTTCTGTGTTGCGAGTTCGTCGAGTTCGTCCGCGAGATCTCTGCGAGCTAGGGCGTAGATCGGTAGGAGGGAAAGACTTCGCACGCACCCCAGTGTTCGAACCTTAAGGGTTTGCCGGAACCCCACATCCGACATTTGGCGTGCCAGGTAGGGGTGCGATGTAGCTTCCCTTCCATCAGTTCGTCGCTCCGTCAATCCTTCATCTCCATGGCGGACGCTCGCCGCGCTCGAGCTGAGCGTCGGGCTGCCCTCACCGCCCGCGTTGCTCAGACGGCCCCCGTCGGTGGGCCACCTCGTCGTTCTCCGTCTCCCGCCGCCAATGCTACCACCGGCCCGGCGGGGAACGAGCAGCAGGCGTCCTCGCTGCATCCTTCGGTACGGCAGGACGGCCGCACCGCCACTCCATCGCTGACCCTGGCCGGTTCTTCGTCCCACGCACGCCGCGCTCCCATGGAGGTGCGGGCCGCACACCTCGCCGTGAACGAACTCCTACGCTACCGCTCAGTCGACGACCTCTACAAGGAGTGGCTCGACCGCGTCACCGAGCTCGTCCGCGCCGCAGGGGGCTCCCCGGCGCCGTCCCTCTCTCTGCCTCACCCCCAGCCGGCCACGGGCGATGAGGCTCATGGCGCGCCTCCACCACCTCTGCCCCAAGACGGTGCCTTGGCACCAAGGCGCGCGGCCCCGCGGCGTGATCCGCCACGCCCGGTGCCCGCGCGCGAAGAGAGAAGCTGCCAAGAAATCCCTCGGCCGCGAGAAGTTGCACCCGCGCTTCCCGTGCCGCCTCGTCAAGACCACGCACCGCCCGCAGCGGCGCCGCGCAGACCTCATCAAGACCAAGCTCCACCTCCGAATCGGGCCCCAGCAACCACGGCTGGCTGCCGCGCTTTCACCCCCGAGCTGTAGCGTCGCCTGGCCAGGCAAGTTCAAGCCGGATCTGCCTCCTCGCTACGACGGCACCGCCGACCCTGCGGAGTTCCTGCAGCTCTATGAGCTGAGCATCGAAGCGGCCAACGGCGATGAGAAAGTCATGGCGAACTGGCTTCCCATGGCTCTCAAAGATGGGGCCCACTCCTGGCTCCTGAACCTGCAGCACAGCTCGATCTCCTCCTGGGACGAGATGCGCGACCGCTTCGTCGCCAACTTCCAGGGCACTCGCGACCGCCCGCCGGCCGCGGGCGACCTGCGCCGCATCAAGCAACAACTAGGAGAGACCCTCCAGAAGTACATCCAGCGCTTCAACAACACCCGCCTCAAGATCCCCAAGGTCACGGATGAGGCCATCATCACCGCGTTCTTCGATGGCGTCCGTGACGTCAAGATGAAGGAAGAGCTCGCTATCCACGAGGAGCTCTGCACATCTCAGTAGCTGTTCAACCTAGCGACCAAGTGCGCAAGAGCTAAGGAGGGGCGCCTCTCTCTCCTCGAGCTGCCAGCCGCGGGCACAGAGGAGAAGAAAGCCAAGGCCAAGGACGTGAAGCGCAAGGAAGCAGCAGTGCTAGCAGCGGAGCCCGACACCAAGCGGGGTAGAGATCAGCCCGAGTCATCCAAGAATAGTCGACCGTTCTGCGCCTTCCACAACCTGAACACCCACAACACCAGCGACTATCAAGAGCTCAGAGCCATATGAGAAGGACGCTTCGGTCGACGCCCCGAGCGCAGCGACCGGGGCTACGGCCGTGGAGGAGGACGTGGAGGCGGACGCTGGGACGACCATGGCCCGCGCCAGGAATGGCGCGACAGGCCTCGTGAGGACCGCTGGTAGGACCATCCTCGCGAGGGGGCCTGGAGGGACCAGCCTCGCGAGGATCGCCCCCAAAGCAATGCCGGTCTTCCCCCACTGCCGCCACCAAGAAGGAACGACGACCACCATCAGGACGAGGGGGCTGGGGGCTTCCAGGAGCCGCGTGCAATCGCCTGCATCTTGGGCGGCGCCCAGGCCCCAGCCTCTCAGCGCATCTTCAAACAGTTCGCTCGCGAGGTGAACGCGGTGCTCCCCAAGCTTGAGGCCATGCGCCCGCTCAAGTGGTCCCAATGCGCCATCACTTTCAACTCGGAAGATCAGCTCAAGTGCGCGGCCACCGCTGGCGCCCTCCCTATGCTGTGCTCCCCAGTCATCAGCAATGTGCAGGTTACCAAGACCCTCATCGACGGCAGCGCAGGGCTCAACGTCATGTCCGTCGACACGTTCGACAACCTCCAAGTGCCATATGAGTAGCTCCAGCCTACCAAACCTTTCTCAGGAGTGACTGACGGTTCAACCACGCCGATAGGCAGGTCCGCTTGCCTGTCACCTTCGGAGAGCACAAGAACTACCGCACCGAGCTCATCGACTTCGATGTCGCGCACATCCGCCTGCCCTACAATGCCATCCTCGGGTATCCGGCCCTGGCCAAGTTCATGGCAGTCACCCATCACGGCTACAACGTCCTCAAGATGCCAGGAAGCGGAGGAATCATCATGGTCCCATGTGAAGAGAGGGACGCGGTGTGCTCCCTCGAGCGCGCCTTCCAAGCTGCAGCAATCAACGACCCCGACGGCAGAAGTGAGGGCCCTTCGGAGGCCATCCCCAAGAAGAAGCAGCTGCGCCGCGCAGCACCTCAGGAGGATGGCGTCGCGGCAGGAGCCTCTTCAGGATCAGCGTCCGTCCCAGGGGCGCCTCCCTCCATCGCATAGGAAGGCGCACCCAGTGCCCTCCTCGGGCAGGGCTCAGGGGCTCTCTTCTGAAGGGCCTCAGACCTTGCCAACCTCACGAGGGAGGCGCTTGGGCACCACTTGGAGGCAAGCTTCGCGGCACGTGTCCCTCAGGAGAGCACAAGGCAAGGAGTGCCCACCACTCAAGAGTTCATCACCAAGACCACTCAGGAGCTGCAAGACGCAAGAGCCATGTGCGGCGACGACTGCTCACGAGGCACAGCTCCCCATCCAGGCGAGGATGCTGGGCTGCGTGTCTGCATCAACGTCCCAGGGCTCAACAGGGCCGCATCTCAGGAGCGCTTCTGGCCTTCGCGTGTGGGCTGCTATGAGGGCCCGCCACACAGCTACGTTCGCATGCCCTTCGGCTTGCCGAGCGTGGCGTCAGCCTATCAGCGCAACATGCGGCGTGTCCTGGCGGCTCAGGAGGCCAGGTACCATGCCGTCCTGGAAGAGATGGAGACGGTCTTCAGGGAACCTCCCGAGCCCCCAGAGCCTCCCGAGGCTCAGGGCCCCGATGGCTCATGATGAGTCATTCCTTCGACGCACGCCTTCAGCTGCACCAACTCTACTTCATCTACAGAACCAGGTGACATCTTCCAAGCTCGTTTAGCTGGGAGCGCCTCTCGGGCTGCATCATTCCCATGCCACATGGGTCCGTCCCTGTGGCATGTATCCCTTTTGCTTATGTCTTTAGCTTACCTTGCTGGGGGCGCCCCTCGGGCTGCATCATCCCCAAGTCGCTCGGGCCGAACCCAGTGGCATGTATCTTCCTGCATTTACCCAAGCTAATTTGCCTTCCCTGCTTAACCTACTTACGGTTATCACCCGCTCGATCCCCACCCGCCGCGGGTCCGTTCACCCCGTGCAATTTGCTTGCGCGTTAAAAGGGGGGCTCCTGAGCATCGCGACTCAGGAGCTCTTACTGGCTCTCCAGCCCTCACCCCCTGGCCTTGACCACGGCATCACGACCTGGCATACCAGCGGCGGCTGAGCTCGCTCGAGGGCCGGGACCTGAGGACGTAGAGTGCTTTCACCTAACCGCCCTGCAGGAACATACAGTCACCAAGACTCAAGACCAGGCGCAACCCGCCTTGAGGTAGGGCCTCGTGAGTCCCGCACTGGCTCACGAGTGCCCAGATACACCTCGCAGCCCTGCCGTGCAAGCCACGTGTCAAGGCGGGGCTGTACACGCCGCGGGGGCTCCTCCCAGAGGGGTTCCCCCATCCCACGCACAAGTGGTAGCACCATGCTCCGCGCTGGCCGTCGACACTGCCGAGGAGGGGCTATGCCCGTGCACAAGCGGAAGCACTATGCTCCGCGCTGGTGATAAACAATTGAGGGCGGCCCCACGGTCGTACCAACCTCGGGGAGCCCAGAGCTCAGCGTCCAGCCTCGCCGCAACGCCTCCCCTCGGGAGAGCCGCGCGAGGGGGCTGCGCTCGGGTCACACCCAAGCGCACGCCACCCAACCAGGTCTCCCGGACCTGGGCGTCACGCGCCCCTCCCGAGGCCTCGGCGAGGGTAGGTATGGAAATTGTTTGCACGTCAAGGGGGACTCCTGAGCATCGCGACTCAGGAGCCTAACTGGTCATGTAGCCCCTCACTCCTTGGTCCGTCCTGGTCTCCGGTCGGCCCAATGGCGGTTGAGGTATGCGCGGGCCGGGCTCTGCCGACGTAGAACATTAATTTATCCTCGCGAACTCTCCCTATAAGCTGTTTGCGCGTCAAGGGGGACTCCTGAGCATCGCGACTCAGGAGCCTAACTGGTCACGTAGCCCCTCACTCCTTGGTCCGTCCTGGTCTTCGATCGGCCCAATGGCGGTCGAGGTATGCGCGGGGCCGGGCTCTGCCAACGCAGAACGCAAAGCAAATAGGAAGGAAATCACAAAATCTTGAAGCAAATATTACAAACACATTGTCCTCACGATATCAAATGAAAAGTCTAAACGCCTCCACGAGGCCTAATGCATGTTGCAGGAACGAAACGGGAGAATAGCCGCAGGTCACCCCCGGGAGCGCCGGCGGCACCAGCCCGCGCGCGTCAAAGGTCGGCCTGGAGGCAACGAATTCCTCCCGGTCCCTGCGTTGGAACAGGGGAACAAAGGAACTTGGCGGGTACTCCTGGTTGTCCCCAACTATGAGGCACAGAACAGCGGCCAATTCATCGTCGGGCAGGGCCACCTGCCTCAGGCGGGTCGTGTTTCCCTCTTCTTCAAGCTCCCACAGGGGGCGTGCGCCCGCCTGGAGCGGGGCAACTCGCAGCGTCAAGAACTCCCTCAGGAGCATGACCCCCATCACCTTGGCCGCCCTCGCGTTGCCCGGCTTCAAGTCGGTCATCATCTGCCCCAACACTAATGATGCCCGCTCATCGGCAAGCTCCGCCTTGGGCCACCCCCCGTTGGAAGAGGGTGCCACCGTAGGCAACACCAGACGTGGATCAGCGCGCTTGGCGTCCATCATGACCCATTTGGATCGAATGTTGTCGGCCCTCTTCCCGGTGCTCGAGAACGAGTTGGCCTTGCCGGATGCGACGGAGTTAGCGCATCCGGAGATGTGACCCTCGCTGACACGGAGGAAGAAGAAATGGCGCAGGAGCGCCACGGACGGCATCACACCCAGGTACGCCTCATAGTAGTAGGCGAAGATGGACAGGAGGAGGACAGAGTTGGGATGGAGATGCAACGCCTGCAACCCGTAGTGGTCGAGGACATCATAAAAGAAATCAGAGAAGGGAGGAACCAACCCGATGGCAACACTGCTCGAGAAGAAGGGGAAGAAGGTGCTTTCCTCGAGCTCCGGCACGTCGGAGGAGCCGGAGCTCGGTCTCCCCCCACTCATTGCTCTCACCCGCCGTCAGCAGGCGCACGGAGGTGAGGCTCTTCTCCGTGACGGTAGGCGCCTCAAGGGCCGGCTCATACCAAGCCGGTGCTGAGGAAGTCTTGACCTTGCACGGCGCCATGGATCACGGATGCAGGATGAGATTGGAGCGGATCCGGAGGTAGCGGTGGCGAGGAGCAAGAAAGGGGATCTGGAGCAAGGCAAGGAAGAAGCAATAAAGGCAAGTACTGTCTGCGCCAGCCTTTTGTCAGGTCAAGCAGTTGCCGAGGCAACGTGGGGAAGCGGAGACGCCCACATCCAATCAACCGCCACGCGTCAACCAAGGCCGCAGGCTTTTGGGGACGCGGTGCTCCATACTTGACCCTTGGCTTCGCCGCGAAGCCAAGCCTGAGCGCACCTTGGGCCCGGGGGCTACTGTCGGCATTCTGGGAACGGGGGTCCCCAGACTTGGCTGCCTGCGGCCCACGGCGTGGCTAAGCCAGCAGGCCGTACGACCCATCTTCATCAACAAGGCACCCAAGACCCTCGCGAGGGGCCAAGTCTCGCGAGGGGGCGACGCAGGACCTCCTCAAGGGTGGCCTAGTCAGGCAGGCTCACGAGGAGCGGAGATATCAAGGCGGGGCAAACCTCACGAGGCTCTCGTGATGTGAGCCATGATGGTCGACACTAGGCAGGCGCCAGGCGGGCGCCAGCGCGCGCAGTGTCCTTGTTTCCTCTTTGGTGCTAAGGAAGCAGGCGCGGGCGAGGAGTACCGAGGCATCAGGCAAAGGTTGCTATATCGGTGCAACGAGACCAAGACCAGGAGGACGGCAAGACGGAGGCCATCATGGAGCCCAAGACGGCGTCACCACCAGAGCCTTTCGCAGGAGAAGACCACTTTTGTCAGGATAGCTTGTACTAGTTGTCACCCTTCAAATTTGCCCGCCGTTGTTGGCTCCCTTCCCGCTCAATATTTGGGAAGAGGACTAGGGCCTATATAAGTAGAGCTAGCCACCACAGTAGGGGCATCTGATCGCATCTCATCTCATCTCGACTAGATCTCATCTGATTAGATTGAGTAGTTCATCCAGCTCTCACCCGCTAAGTCACCAAGCACAAGAACACCTCAACCTCAGGAGGCTGTTCTTCCCTCTGTACTGCTCGTCATCAGCCCAAGAGGCAATCCACCACCACACTGGAGTAGGGTATTACACCACAACGGTGGCCCGAACCAGTATAAATCTCGTGTCTTTCTGTGTTGCGAGTTCATCGAGTTCGTCCGCGAGATCTCTGCGAGCTAGGGTGTAGATCGGTAGGAGGGAAAGACTTCGCGCGCACCCCAGTGTTCGAACCTTAAGGGTTTGCCGGAACCCCACATCCGACAGAGGTCACACACTGACGACTAGCGCCAGCGCGGGATGGCCTCCGTCCCCAAGCTTGCTACCGTAGTGTGTGCGGAGGACGACGACCACGAGCGTAGCCACTTCCCACCGACCCTCGGGTATGCTACCTCTTTTCGAACCATACCCTTGTTCTATTGCCCCATCTGCCACGTCACTACATGTGGATCTTTTTCCACTCCCCCATCTCCCCAATTTACTATCCTCTGCTCTGCTGGTCACGCAGACGAAAACCTTAATTTACACTATTAAAGGAAACCCTACTTCATGCAGACTAATCCATGTTTGGGTTGAATAAGGAAAGAAAGGGAGAAAGTACTGTCGAAGAGACTAGGTATCGAACCTACATCTTGGTTGAAAAGGGGGAAATCAGTAGCTAAGGAACGAGTCTCTTGTCTCTTGTTTGAAAAAGGGTAGAAAGGCATGACAACACAATAGAGAACAACCAGGTCGATTGGTTTGTTGTCCTCACATAGGAAAAAGGTGGCTAAAGAGAACAAAAATGGGACGTAATCCACATATGCTGCCTGGATATTTGTTGCTCTGGGCAACCATCCCTCCCTCACCACTCTCTGTGTCCGTGGAGGTACATCGTACTGGTGCGCACACTGTCCGAATGGGCCTCCCCATGCTCTTATTGCCCCTTTTTCGCTGTTAGGGGCTGTTTGGTTCTAGGACTTGCATTGCAACACTTTGCCACACAGTTTTGCCAAGCTTGCCTAAGATTAGTTCATCAAAATGAGAGACACAAATTGGGAAGCCTAAGGGAATATTGCCACATGTTTTGTGTGTATGCCATGTGGGGCCCTAGTGTGGCTTGCCTAAGGTGTGGCTTGAACCAAACACTCATCTAAGTTGGTTAAACTTGCCTAACCTTAGGTGTGGCAACCTTTGGCAAAGTTAGTCACAAACCAAGCAGCCCCTTAGTATAACACCACAGGTAAAATTAACTGATGATACTACTAAAGTGATGCCACATTTAGCTAATGCCGCAGGTAGTCTAATGCCACCGATAAATTTAAGCAATGCCATTTAATGTCATCAGATTATTTCAGGGTTAGCTGTTGATTGTGGATGTATTAAAGATTTTTGAACTAAGGCATTCTAGTGTTGTTGCACAGCCAGTATACCAACGATAAAATTTGTTACTACCTTCAGACTTTTGCACTGTTAATGCTTATAGATTACATACCTCACTTCATGATGTTATGATAAATCAAAAAAATGTACAGTGTCACCAAAATGCCAAGGCGGCGATGGCATTTTATTTCAGTTAAACTGCACAAGAAATTATGAAGAGAAGAGAAAAGGTCAGGAGTGGGCACCTCCTCCTGCTGCTGTTTTCTTGATTCGTTTCATCAAGTTTTTATGTTTGACCGATTATCAAGATTGGGATAGCAAATTTTCAGGTCCCCTCGAGTTCGAAATGATATTTACCTTGAAGGTACATGGTTTGCAAAAAAATTGCATTAGTTAATAATGCTAGTTACCTTCAGACTTTTGTATTTGGTCTAATGTTGTTGCACAGCCACAGCCAGTATAGCAATGCTGAAACTTGTTACCTTTAGATTTTGTATAGTTAATGCTTATAGAAATCTTCCAGTGCTAGCTTATGGAAATTTGTTCAGTAAAACCATTGTACCGTACCCGGTAATAAAAAATCTACTCTACTGTTGCACTAGCCACTTGATTAGTGTATATTCGTACTATTCTAATGGTGTTGCATTAGCGTATGGACATATATAAGGTGTGGCAAGCTTTCCCAGATATGTGCTCAAGAAAATTACTACTTGTTTTTCTAAATACTAGACGTTTGCGTACTTTAAATTGAACTACGAAAACATCTTATATTAAGGAACAGAGGGTGTAGAATTCATTCAAATTATGCTGGCAAAGCTAGTCACACCTTTGTTAAAATTAAAGTTCATTATGTTATCAGAGGAGGTCTGCATGTTTGTCTCTATTGCCTGTCGATTACATACCTGACATCATGATGTAATGGTAAGTCATTTTTGTAAAGTGTCATCGAATTGTCAAGGCGGTGATGGTTGTTTATTTTAGTTGAACTGCACAAAATATGCTTAAAAGAAGAGGAAAGGTCGGGAATGGTTCATTTTTTAAGAAAATACTATGTATGACTTCCTGACATCAACCGTTGTTGCCTTATTTATTCCTTCAAACAGGTGGTTAGAAACAGTCTTGCTACATTTTCTTATTAAGAAATTGGAATGCTTATATTTGTGAGTCTATGCTTCAACTAGTGCCACTTTTATAGTAATCACACTTTCAATATCTATGCAAACAGGGATGCTCGATTTTAGTGGAACTGCACAAAAAGTCCAAATGGTTCAACATTAGGAGCATGTTTTCTTCCAAACCTTCATATCCAATTGGTGGCACTATGAGCTGTTCATTATGAAGGTACATGGTTTGCTACTATCTTGCTACTCTTTTTGTGCTGTCATTAGATACTAATATTATTGGTTTGCATGTAAATTTATTGGCAAGGTAGACCTACATTGGTGGTGCAGGACATGATTCAATGATTGGATGCTCAATTTCGCTTGTACCGATTTCACCTCTTCCATCACTGCAAACATGGATATCCTTGGTCTGATGAAGAATAGGCGCTATATTTCTGCTCGATACCAGCAAATCAATTCAGTACCAAATTGTCCAGTGCAAAACATGACAGTATCAAATTGTCTCGTGCAAAACATGAAAGATGCTAAGCAGAAACGACTAGCAGAGACGTGTTTAAACCAAAAATACAAGGTGGGGTATATGTTAACTAGCCGCTTGATACTGTGCAAACAGATGTCTGCCCATTGCTATTTGGCAAACAAACAAAGTGACCTCAATTTTTGTCGAACTGCACAAGAGAATAGTATATTCACTGCATGGAGTGCCATATGAAAATAGACACAGAAAGATTGGATAGTCACTTCATGGATTGCACAAAAGTAGTATTGTACTATTTATTGGCCAACACTAGGTGCTTCATTGCTTTGGTCTGATTATCCAATGGGCATCATTTTGCCTAAGTTAAAGTTGTATTCCGAAAATAGTCTCGCCGTGTGATCGACAGATGGCCAATTCATATTTCAGTGGATGTTCCTCCATCATGTGTGGTTCATTCTCATGGTCCCATCTGTTGGTGAAACCACTTACGTTTGCAATAGGAAATGTAGACTTCACAAACAAATTTGTCTTTCACTCTGTACTGAATGTTGGCCCAGAGAAGCATCCATGTTAGTAGCAAGAACAGATGTTTTTTCTTGATCTTTGCTTTAGGAGCTACATATTGTATATGATCTGTAAATCAATGAGATGCATTAACATGTTGATCTTATGTATGGGAATCATACTAGTTGGTTGTGAATTTGGGCTACTAATGTCAACATATTACAATGCCAGGCCTGTGAGTCATGTGTGAACATTTCGAATGGATTGGATCTTACTACTATGCACAACATGATCCTTATTTATGTGTGCTCATTGTTTACAAGTTACTAGCAGCTCCTTATTTCTCTTCGCTCAGTGTTTACAAGTTAATGATTGATCACTAGCTAGCTACTAATGCGCTCCTGGCAGTTTTAGTTGCAACACAAGATCCAAAGTTGACAGTTTTTTGAATAAAAATGCCTACCTCTGAAGAAACTGACATGTTGTTCTAAAGAAAATGCCATGCAAATCTGAAGAAACTGCCAGCAAAAACATTCGCAAATGCCATATCTCCCAGCGAAAGTTCATCAACTATTGCGATCCTACACATACACTATCCGACCGACTCGATCCTACGCGAATAACCAGCAGATCACGCACGTACCTCATCTGGATGAATCGAGTGCACTCGTTTGACCGTCATGCCGATGTGCGACCCAGCATGGACGGGACGAGACAGGACGGCACAATCATAATTTCAATTTTTCTAATTTTGCACGGCAAGCTGGCGCGCTAAGCCATGCCTACTTATGCATTGAATTCCGATGACCACGATGACCGTCGCATTTCCTGCGACGTGCTGGTTCACCTACCTTCCGCCTATAACTACTGGTTCCCGGCGTTCTCCGGTGGCACCATCACCCAACTCGCTGATACGTCTCCAACGTACCTATAATTTATGAAGTGTCCATGCCATGTTTACAACAATTTTTATGGTTTTGGTATGATTTGAATGGAACTAACCCGGACTAACATTGTTTTCAGCAGAACTACCGTGGTGGTGTTTTTTGTGCAGAAATAGAAGTTCTCGGAATTGGACGAAACTTTTTGACGTTTTTTTAAGAAAAGAAAAATAATGGAGCAAAGAACCACCAGAGGGGGCCCCTGCTGCCCACAAGACACCGGGGCACGCCACACCCCTGGCGCGCCCTGGTGGGTGGTGGCCCCCTGAGGCCCATCTTCGCGTGATTCCAACGCTGAAAAATCCTATAAATACAGAACCCCCCAGAAATAACCCTAGATCAGAACTTCCGCCGTCGCAAGCCTCTGTAGCCATGAAAACCAAATCTAGACCCCGTTCCGGCACCCTGCCGGAGGGGGAAATCATCACCTGTCGCCATCTTTATCATCCCTATGGCCACCATGATGAGGAGCAGTAGTCCACCCTCGGGGCTGAGGGTTTGTACTAGTAGCTATGTGTTTAATCTCTCTTTCTCTCTCGTGTTCTTGATTTGGCACGATCTTGATGTATCGCGAGCTTTGTTAATATAGTTGGATCATATGGTATTTCCCCCTCTATATCTTGTTGTGATGAATTGAGTTTTCCCTTTGAGATTTCGTTATTATTGGATTGAATACTTTTATGGATTTGAGAACACTTGATGTATGTCTTGCTATGAATACCCGTGGTGACAATCGGGTATCATATTGACTCATTTGATATGTGTTTTGGCACTCAACTCGTGGATTCTCGAGGTGACATTGGGGTAATCTATGCATAGGGGTTGATGCATGTTTTCTTCCTTGTTTCTCCGGTAGAAATCTTGGGGCACTCTTTGAGGTTCTTTGTGTTGGATTGAGTATTATGAATCTCAAATTGTTTGATGCATATCGTATAATTAACTCACGGATACTCGCGGTGACATTGGAGTATCTAGGTGACATTAGATTTGGTTGATGTGTATCATATGGTGTTATTTTAGTACGAACTCTTAGATAGATCGATCGGAAAGGATAACTTGGTTTTATTTTAGTAAAAACTCTTGGATAGATTGATCGGAAAGGATAACTTTGAGGTGGTTTCGTACCCTACAAACAATTTCATCTTATGTTCTCTGCTAGATAAGAACTTTTGAGTGATTCTTCATCGCACGTTGAGGGATGGTTATATGATCATATTATATTAGCATTGTTGAGAGATTTCACTTGCGAAAGTACGCACCCTAGGCCTCATTTTCAAGCATTGCAATACCATTTGTGCTCACTTTTGTTACTTGCTACCTTGCTGTTTTCTATTGTTACTATTACAAAAATCAATATCTACTATCCATATTACACTTGTATCACCATCTCTTCGCCGAACTAGTGCACCTATACAATTTACCATTGTATATTGTGTGTTGGGGACACAATAGACTCTTTGTTATTTGGTTGCAAGGTTGTTTGAGAGAGGCCCTCTTCATTCTACACCTCCCACAGATTGATAAACCTTAGGTCATCCACTTGAGGGAAAATTTCTACTGTCCTACAAAACTCCGCGCTTGGAGGCCCAACACGAGTCTACAAGAATAAAGTTGCGTAGTAGACATCAAGCTCTTTTCTGGCGCCGTTGCCGGGGAGGTGAGTGCTTGAAGGTATATCTTTAGATCTTGCAATTGAATCTTTTAGTTTCTTGTTTTATCCCTAGTTTGGTTTATAAAAGGAAACTACAAAAAATGGAATTGAGGTGGCCTCATATTATTCATCTTTATCATGTCTGTCTTGAAAATGATGGGAAGGAAAATTGTGCTCAATTGATAGAAGAAGAATTTAATAAAATGTTTGGCATAAAATCTTTGAATGATGAGCATGATTGCAATGTTGCTAGTATGAATTCTTTAAATATCCATGACGCTAGTGATATTCAAAGCCATAAGCTTGGGGATGCTATGTTTGATGAAGATGATATTTTTAGCCCCCCAAGTTTTGATGAGCAAATTTATTTTGATGAAAGCATGTCTCCTATTTATGATGATTATATTGATGAAAGTGGATTTAGAGAGGTCATGACTTTATTTAGTGATGAATCCACTATTTTGGAAGAGGTTTCAATTGATTTTGATAACAAAGTTGTTATCTATGATGATTATAGTGATGACATGTATGCTATAGATAATAATGATAACCATGAAACTTGTCATCAAGATTTTAATATTCAATTTGATTATGTCAATCAAGTATCCCATGATAGTTTTCTTTTTTGAGTTTGCTCCCACTACTATTGATGAGAATAAATTTGCTTATGTGGAGAGTAATAAAATTTCTATGCTTATGGATCATGAAAAGAATGTTTTATGTGATAGTTATATTGTTGAATTCATTCATGATGCTACTGAATATTACTACGAGAGAGGAACACATGCTTTTACATATTGCAATAATATCAAGTTTTCTCTCTATGTGTTGAAAATCTTGAAGTTATGCTTGTTTTGCCTTCCTATGCTAGTTGATTCTTGTTCCCATAAATTGTTTGCTCACAAAATCCCTATGCATAGGAAGTGGGTTAGGCTTAAATGTGCTTGTCATGTGATTCAAGATGCTCTCTTTATGTTTCAGTTCTTTACTTTTATGTGAGCATCATTGAAATCTTCATGCCTAGCTAAAAGGCATTAAAGAAAACCGCTTGTTGGGAGACAACCCAACATTTACCCGTACTGTTTTTGTGTGTTCACATGATTAATCTACTTTAGTAATCATGTTTTACTGTGTTAGTTTGAATAAAGTGATAAGTAAAGCCTTTGGGACAGTGTGGATGATAGTTCACTTGATTCTGTGCAAAAACAGAAACTTTTGCTCCCAGTTCTGGAATTTTGTAAAGTCACAAATACGTGCTTTTGATTTGAATTTATTATAGATGATTGATATACAAATTCCCTATGTTGTCCTAATTTTTCAGAATTTTTAGAGTTGCAGAAGTATGTTCTATTTTTGACAGATTTTGTTTTCAATGCATAGTTTGCTTGTTTTCTAGTTTCTATGGCTTATATTTCTAAATATAAATTGTGGAAATGATAAGGTACAGTAGGAATTGTGTGAGAACAATTACGAGTCTTGTCTTTGATAGTACCAAAGTGAATGATTTGTCTTTATCATACTAACTTATCTCATGAAGTTCCGCTAAGTTCTGTGTGATTAAAGTTTTCAAGTTTTGAGTGAGATATCGATATGAGGAGAATAAGGAGTGGCAAGACCCTAAACTTGGGGATGCCCAGGGCACCCCAAGGTAATATTCAAAGGAAGACCCAAACAACTAAGCTTGGGGATGCCCCGGAAGGCATCCCCTCTTTCGTTTCCAACATTATCGTTAACCTCACTTCGAGCTCTATTTTCATTCGTCACATGATATGGGTTTTGCTTGGAGCGTCATTCTCTTTTTTTTGTATTTTCTTTCTGTTATTTAGATAATGTTTTGCATATTTTATTTCAATTAAAATGGTCAAGTATAGTCTTTACCAATGCTTATTTTGCAAGTCTATATGTGGCTGTTTGAAAACAGAAAGTTGCATGCTAGTGCGTGAACTGTTGTGAAAAGTCAGAATGTGATAAAATGTTGAAACTTTTTGAAAAATAAGCTATGAAATTTTTTCTACAATGTGGTAATTTTTCAGAATTTTTGTAGTTAGAGAAGTATGAATCTTCTTGCATCCTTTATAGACTATCCTGTTTTGGCAGATTGTTGTTATGTTTGCATATGTTTGCTTGTTTAATAATTCTATTTAAGGATAGGACTATTAAATATGCAGAGGCATTTAGTATGCAATGTTAAATAATAATTTTAGTGATTGCTACAGTATATAATGATAAGGTTTTGCATTGATTTATACTAACTTATCTCACGAGCTCTTGTTGAGTCTTGTGTGGATGAAGTTTTTGAGAATTAGGGAAACCGTGTTATGAGAGGAATGAAGAAGACACAGGAGCTCAATATTGTGGATGCCCAAGGCATCCAAAGTTAATAGTCTAAGAAGTCTCAAGTATCAAAGCTTGGGGATGCCCCGGTAGGCATCCCACCTTTCTTCATCAGCAATTATCGGTTAGCCTCGGTTGAGCGTAAGTTTGTGCTTCTTCAGATGATGTATGCTATTCTTGGAATGTCATTTTATTTTGTTTTGCTTGTTGTTTTAATAAAATACTTAGATATGAAAGTTTTTTAATGAGAGAGAGTCCTCAAATGGCTACTCATTTACTTAACTACTCGTTGGATCTTCACTTATATCTTTTTGGAGTAGTTTTGTCATTCACTCTCGTGCTTCACTTATATCCAAAGAGTAAATTGTTGAATGAATTGAATATCATAAAGTTGAAATTATATGTGCTTCATATGCTTGTATCATACCTAGCAGTAGCTTCACATCGGGTTTAGAAAGTGAAATCTTTTGAAGCTTGACAATCACAATATTGGTCATACAAGCAATTCATGAATGACTAGTATAAGGAAGAGAACTTTCACATACAAATATGTTATCTTGGACATCTTCTATGATTGTGAATACCCATTAATTATTTTCAAACTTGAGAAAATTAGTTGAAGTTGGACAAGGAAGACAACGTAATGAATTATGGTTGTGTATATTTGCATACAAGTTATATTGTTATGGATCCTCCAACATGTGGTACTTGCTTAGGATCTTTTGCTAGCCAAAAATTCGTACTAAGTAGAGATACTACTTGTGCATCCAAAAACCCTTAAACCCAGTTTCTTGCCATGAGTGCCTACCATACCTACCTATGGATTGAATAAGATCCTTCAAGTAAGTTGTCATCGATGCATAAAGCAATAAAAATTGCTCCTAAATATGTTTGATCTTTTATTGTAAGGGAAAATAAGCATTGTACAAACTTGTGATGGCAAAGTAATAAAAGCGACGGACTGCATAATAAAGGTTGCTATCATAAGGGGCAATATAACGAGATGTTCCTTTGCATTAAGAGATTGTGCATCCAAAAATAAAAAGCGTATGACAACCTCTGCTTCCCTCTGCGAAGGGCCTATCATTTACTTTTCAGTATTTACTTTTATGCAAGAGTCAATAGTATACATTCTCCTTTCAACCTCAATTATTCTCTAGTTGGCAAGCATCATGTGGTGGGGAAAGATCTAGACCCATATGGCCAGTCAAATATATTTGATCATAATTTATTATTGTTGACAATTATCTCTATGATAAATGAGTTGGGAGGCGAAACATTAAGCCCCTATCTTTCTCTGTGTTCGATGGATGCCATTTGTTCTAAGAATATGCTTTGAGTACTAGCAATCATAGAAGACTATATGATGATTGAGCATGAGGAGCTCTTACTTAGACTTTGTTGAATAAGTTGAACTGCAATTGTTTGGTGACTAAGAACATAGGTTGTTGAGTTTCAAGAGAAGGCATTGTTTGAACCGTAACATGTGAATTGATTGCTACTTTATCATGATGAGTTTTATGAGAAAGAGTTGTCGTTATGATGCTACGAAAAGTGATTGAAATTATCATTAATCAAACTTATGCACTATGCTCGCATTCACACTTCATAAATTATTTCTTTTATCATTTACCTACTCGAGGACGAGTAGGAATTAAGCTTGGGGATGCTGATACGTCTCCAACGTATCTATAACTTATGAAGTATTCATGCCATGTTTACAACAATTTTTATGGTTTTGGTATGATTTGAATGGAACTAACCCGGACTGACGCTGTTTTCAGTAGAACTACCGTGGTGTTATTTTTTGTGCAGAAATAAAAGTTCTCGAAATTGGATGAAACTTTTGACATTTTTTTGGAAGAAAAGAGAAATAATGGAGCAAAGAACCACCAGAGGGGGCCCCAACTACCCACAAGACACCAGGGTGCGCCACCCCTCTGGCACGCCCTGGTGGGTGGTGGGCCTCCTGAGGCCCATCTTCGCATGATTCCAACGCTGGGAATCCTATAAATACAGAAACCCCCAGAAATAACCCTAGATCAGAAGTTCCGCCGCCGCAGGCCTCTGTAGCCACGAAACCAATCTAGACCCCGTTCTGGCACCCTGCCGGAGGGGGAAATCATCACCGGTGGCCATCTTCGTCATCCCTATGGCCACCATGATGAGGAGGGAGTAGTCCACCCTCGGGGTTGGGGTTTGTACCAGTAGCTATGTGTTTAATCTCTCTCTCTCCCCCTCTCTCTCGTGTTCTTGATTTGGCACGATCTTGATGTATCGCGAGCTTTGTTAATATAGTTGGATCATATGGTGTTTTCCCCTCTCTATCTTGTTGTGATGAATTGAGTTTTCCCTTTGAGATTTCATTATTATCGGATTGAATACTTTTATGGATTTGAGAACACTTGATGTATGTCTTGCTATGAACACCTGTGGTGACAATGGGGTATCATATTGATTCACTTAATGTGTTTTGGCACTCAACTCGCGGGTTCCTGAGGTGACATTGTGGTAATCATGCATAGGGGTTGATGCATGTTTTAGTCCTTGTTTCTCTAGTAGAAATCTAGGAACACTCTTTGAGGTTCTTTGTGTTGGATTGAGTATTATGAATCTGAAATTGTTTGATGCATATCGTATAATCAACTCACGGATACTCGCGGTGACATTGGAGTATCTAGGTGACATTAGAGTTGGTTGATGTGTATCATATGGTGTTATTTTAGTACGAACTCTTAGATAGATCGATCGGAAAGTATAACTTGGTGTTATTTTAGTACGAACTCTTGGATAGATCGATCGGAAAGGAAAACTTTGAGGTGGTTTTCTACCCTACAAACAATTTCGTCTTATATTCTCCGCTAGATAAGAGCTTTGGAGTGATTCTTCATCACACGTTGAGGGATGGTTATACGATCCAATTATATTAGCATTGTTGGGAGATTGCACTAGCGAAAGTACGGACCCTAGACCTCATTTTCAAGCATTGCAATACCATTTGTGCTCACTTTTGTTACTTGCTACCTTGTTGTTTTGTATTGCTACTATTACAAAAATCAATATCTACTATCCATATTACACTTGTATCACCATCTCTTCGCCGAACTAGTGCACCTATACAATTTACCATTGTATTTGGTGTTGGGGACACAAGAGACTCTTTGTTATTCGGTTGCAGGGTTGTTTGAGAGAGACCATCTTCATCCTACACCTCCCACGGATTGATAAACCTTAGGTCATCCACTTGAGGGAAAATTGCTACTGTCCTACAAAACTCTGCGCTTGAAGGCCCAACACGAGTCTACAAGAATAAAGTTGCATAGTAGACATCACTCGCCCTATCCTCATAATCCCCCACTGGCCCGACATCACTCGCCACTTGCCCTCGCTCTCGCCACATTCGTCATGCCCCCACCCGTCCGTGATAGCCGACGCCGGAAGCGCTCACCACCGGAACAAGTGTTCGATTTTTCACCAAAAGGCAGACGGAGGGAGGAGGCATTCTATTGGTCTTTATATGGCAATGCGGAGTATGAGGACTTGTTGGAGCGCGACCGCCTGGCGGAGGAGCAGCGTATCATCGATTTGCGCCGCCAGCGGAGCATGGAGCAGCAACGCACCGACGCTCTGAGTCGCGAGCAGAGCGCCCGCAACTGGGCCGACTACGTGGAGGCCGGCACCCGGCAAATATCCCTAGAGGTTGTCGAGCACGCACGCGTTCGCGACGCTGAATTTTACTACCAGCTCGTCAAGTGGGTTTCCCGCTTAGAAGCCGAAGCTTCAGTAGGCCACGCCGGCATGGAAAGGGCCAACGCACGCGAGCAACGCGCCCTATCACACCTCTGGCAAGTCCGAGGCGAGGAGGAGGACGTCAGTGCTGGCGTTTAGCGTGTAGCGCAGATGACGGCTGGCATCGTCTAGTTAGCTAAGAGTAAGTTAGTACTTGTACACTAGAGTATTAGCGGGAGTAGATAGTTAAGTTGGCTATGATGGTTGTCTACGTGGAAGTTCAGTACTCTATCTCTGGATCATACCTGTTACTTTGCTCTGAATGTTGAAGTTTCCATGTGAATAGTAAAATGGGTTGTATTTGTCCGCCACGGATTTAGAGGTTGACTTGTGCGCCTACTAGGTTGACGCATATACAATCAGGAGATGATTGTACGTGGAGAGGATGACAGCAAGAACCCACCAGGGTCATGGCAGTACGCAAGCAAGTGCCTCCTAATTTCAAGCCAAAAATGGTTCCTCCTAATGGATTCCTGGCATCTGGATCCCATATGCCATTGTCAACACAGTCAATAAATGAGAGAATTGCACAACAAGCGGCTGACACCAGGGACCCAGCAGCTCGCCCAGTTCTTTTGTTTTTTAGACGGAGCAGGGTATCAACTGGGTTGTGCGGGGCACTCTTGCCAGTCCAGCCAGCCTTTTATTTTATGTTTACCACAAGACCAGCCCAGTTGTTTTTTTCTTTCTGAAAATGGATAGCCCAGTTTTTTTGCAGAATACCCAACCAAGGCCTACTTGCTTTTGTCAGCCCTGCTGGGCTGCAAGGGATGCATTCGGCTTGCCCTGAAAATGGGCTATCAGTAATGAGAAATGGGATGTGCATTTTTAAGACACAGCAAACCAGCAATTAGTTTCAAATTTCTTTTTTTGCATTTCAATATTCCAAATTTCATTGATTTTTATGCGGGGAAAATTATTTGGATTTTAAATTGATATAAATTTATTTTTCAAATTAGTTTGAATGTGAATCAAAATTTCGGGATTAAAAACAGTTCGGACCGCACCGAAATATGCAAAATTTCCTTGAGTTTTTTAACCGTGGCCACAATATGGGTTGTGCTGCTAACAAATAGAATATGGGCTCCAAAAAATCCTTAAGAATTAGCAAATGGGTTGTAAATTATTAGAAATAATGGCAGATGGGTTGTATGTTGTTTTCCATAGATTTGAGACTGGCTTCTGGGCCTACTAGGTTGACGCGTACGCTTTCCTAAAAAAAGGTTGACATGTGTACGCAAGGTTGTGTCAACTTAGTCAACACACGAGAGCAGTGACTGTTGGATGTCCATCCAATGGCCGTCGTGCTTCTTCAATGTCTGATCTTCCTGCTCTAGCCGCCAAACCAGCGCCAGCGGGAATGCCTGCTCCTTCCTCCCGTGGCCGGCTGTGCTGCCGCGCAGGCCTCACCGGCCCACCCTACTCCCACCGCTGACCAGGCCATCCCTCTACCCATCCGCACCTCTTGTTATTTTCCGGCAACGCCAGCCTCACCCTGTAGCCGAACCAGTCACAGCCCTTGTACTCCCCTCAGCTAGGCATCCACTGTTGTGGCTTCGCCGGCTCTGGGTTGTTCCTTTCCTGGGCCTCGCCGTCGTCCACCGCGTTGATGCTCTCGGTGCGGCGTGGTTAATGCGATCAACAAACGACAGTCATTGGAAGATGGATATAAGTGGAGAGGCTGACAGTAGGGACCCGCATGGTCCATGGCCGCAGGCAAGCAAGTGCCTCCTTATTACGCGAACTAAAATGATTGCTCCTCCTGGCAGCTGGGACCCACCAGCTACATCTTCGCAGGCAAGGAAGTGCCTCCTTATTACCCGAGGAAAAAAGTTTCCTCCACCTGCAGCTGAGACCCACCGGCTACATCTTCACACACAAGGAAGTGCCTCTTTAATACGCGCAAGAAAAATAATTCCTCCCGCTGCTAGCTGGGCCCCACCAAGTTAGGTGGCTGACTTGTAGTCCTACTAAGGTGACTCGTACGCAGGGCTTTGTCAACTTAGTCAACAAACGATTCTAGCAGCAGTGACCATTGGATGTTAATCCAACGGCCATGCTGCTTCTTCAACCTCTGATCTTCTTGCTCCAGCCGCCCAAACCAGCGTCGGCCGTATTGCATGCTCCTACCTCCGGTGGCCGGTTGTGCTGCCGCGCAGGCCTCACCGCCCCACCCTACTCCCACCGCTGGTCAGGCCTTCCCTCTACTCACCACACCCCCTGTTATGCTCCGGCGACGACAGCCTTACACCGCAGCCGAACTAGTGAACCCTCGTACTCCCTTCCGCGTGGGCATCCACCTGCCATGTCTTCCCTGGCTCCATGTCGTTCCCTTCCTAGGCATCGCTGTAGTCCACCGCCTTGATGCTCTCGGTGCGGAGTGGTCAACGAGGTTAACGAATGACAGTCATCGGAAGAGGACTTTAGTCGGTGAGGCTGATAGCTGGACCCACCAGCTACGTCTTCGAACACAAGGAAGTGCCTCCTTATTACTCGCAAAATAAAAATGATTCCTCCCCTGACAGCTGGGACCCAGCAGCTATATCTTCGCACGCAAGGAAGTGCATCCTTATCCTCCCTAACAGCTGAGACCCACCCGGCCGAAGCGTATGTAGCGTTGTCTGTCTGGTCGCAAACGTGGTCGTACATATTGGTCGATCGGTGTCTCTGCAAGGATGAACCATGGCCGAGTAAATAGTGGCACGTGTTGTAGTAGAGCCCTTGGCGTAGCAGTTCATGTAGTCCCGTCTAAGTGGTGTACACGTACGTACAACCACGGGGCAAAAAATATGGCCACATACGTACATATGGGCGGGGACTCGAACGCGTACTCGTGCATACGTGTGGCTAGGGCTCGTGTATATGGAGGGGCAACGGACGGCAGCAACGACGTCCTATTCATCGGCAGCCAACCGGCTGGGTCAGAATGGAGGAAACAACGTTATGTTCATCGAGAGGCAACCGACAGGGTCGGAGTGCGTCCTGTTCAACGGGAGCCAACCGGCTTCGACGGAACAGCCGAAACGGGGTCTGGGGTACCGTAGAACAGAGGAAACGGCCTTCTGTTCGACCGCGTACAGTCAAAACGGGGTCCTGTTCGGTGGGAAGGGTCTTGCATACCGCAAAACGGAGGAAACAGACTTCTATTCGAGTGCCTACGGTCGAAACGGGCTCCTGTTGATTGGGAGGAGTGTGGCGTACCACAAAACGGAGGAAATGGACTTCTGTTGGAGCGCCTGCGGTCGAAACGGGGTCCTGTTCATTGGGAGGGGTGTGGCATGCCGCAAAACGGGACTCCACGGGCTATTGTTCCTCCACTGTCTACTGCCTCGCTCCAGCCTCCACGGGCTACTGTTCATCCACCGTCGACTTCCTCCAGCCTCCACCTGCTACTGTTCATCCACCGCGTCTTCCTCCTGCCTCCACCAGCTACAGTTCATCCATGGGCTACTGTTCATCCAGCCTCCACCGGCTACTGTTCAACCAGCCCTCCACGGGATCCTGTTCATCCACCCCCAACCAGCTCGGGTGTGGCGGCCTCCTTGGGGTCCTGTTCATCCAGCGGCAACGGCCTACTACCACGGGGTCCTGTTCATCCAACCCCAACCAACAGGCTAGACTCACCACGTCTCGACTCGTACGACGAACCCCCAATGACGGTCACTATTCATCAAGAGGTAGGTTTGATTGGCTTCAGTTAGCAGTAGTAGCGAAGAATCGCTTGGGTTCAGTTAACAGCCAAGGGATCGATCGCTCGGGTTCAGTAACGTAACTAGTGCAATTGCTCGGGTTCAGTTAGAACCCAATGCCTTGCACACATGCGCGCGTACCTATACGAGAGACACACGCAAACCACCGTGCATCGCTCGGCCCCGAGCACCCACCCTAACTGGGAACTCCCTGAAAAATTTCTCGCCCTCGCTTCTACCACGATTTTTTCCATCATGGACGGCCCAAAGAATGTCATGCAGGTGCGTCCCTGGCCCGCCCAGGATGAAAAGCCCATTTTCTATCATGATTTTTTGTCATAGAAGTAGCAGCCCACCACATCTATGATGATACGTGTTTTTGTCAAAATTATCCTCATAGAAGTGTCATAACCATGACAGAAAAAATCGTTCGGGCCAAAATGTCACGGGTGTGTCTTTTTTTTGTAGTGCATGGTTCGCCCATCAGCCCCCCGCTCTGGCGCCAGTGAGCCAGTGAGAGGGCCCCACCACACGCGGCCCATCATTGTTGGCGAAGCCGACGAGGCTCTGGATGGTAGCACCCCACTCATCCATGTTCTCTGGGGCCCAAAGAAATTTTAGCAGTAGCTCCAACTGCACCAGCGCCTCCGCTGGCGTCGTGGGCATGACTGGGCGCAAGGACTGAGAAGTGGCTCGACTTCTACGCGAGTTAGAAGGAGCTCCATCCCTGTCCTGCTGCCGCGGTCGATGATCGCTAGTGGTTTGGCGCGGCGGCTGGCCATGTGTGCCATGAGAACGGTGCACATGCTCCTTGCCTAGTGATACGTCTCCATCATATCTACTTTTCCAAACTCTTTTGCCCTTGTTTTGGACTCTAATTTGCATGATTTGAATAGAACTAACTCGGACTGACGTTGTTTTCAGCAGAATTGCCATGGTGTTATTTTTGTGCAGAACTAAAAGTTCTCGGTTTGACCTAAAAATTTACGGAGAATATTTTTGGAATTAATAAAAATATTGGCGAAAGAATCAACCAGAGGGGACCCACCATGCGACCACAAGGGTGGGAGCGCGCCCTACCCCCCTGGGCGCGCCCCCCTGGCTTTAGGGTCCCACGAAGCTCCACCGACCTCAACTCCAACTCCATATATTCACTTTTGGGGAGAACAAATCAAAGAGAAGGATTCATCGCGTTTTTTCGATACGGAGCTGTCGCCGCCTCCTGTTCTTCATCGGGAGGGCACATCTGGAGTCCGTTCGGGGCTCCGGAGAGGGGAAATCAACGCCGTCGTCATCATCAACCATCCTCCATCACCAATTTCATGATGCTCACCCCCGTGCGTGAGTAATTCCATCATAGGCTTGCTGGGCGGTGATGGGTTGGATGAGATTTATCATGTAATCAAGTTAGTTTTGTTAGGGTTTGATCCCTAGTATCCACTATGTTCTGAGATTGATGTTGCTATGACTAATGCTTGTCACTAGGGCCCGAGTGCCATGAATTCAGATTTGAACCCTTTATGTTTTCATGAATATATTTGTGTTCTTGATCCAATCTTGCAAGTTGTAGACACCTATTATGAGTTATGATCCGCATACCCCAAGGTGACAATAATTGGGATTCTTTTCGGTGATTACCGTAGTTTGAGGAGTTCATGTATTCACTAAGTGCTGATGCTTTGTTCCGGTTCTCTATTAAAAGGAGGCCTTAATATCCCTTAGTTTCCATTAGGACCCCACTGCCACTGGAGGGTAGGACAAAAGATGTCATGCAAGTTCTTTTCCATAAGCACGTATGACTATATTCGGAATACATGCCTACATTATATTGATGAATTGGAGCTAGTTCTTTGTCACCCTAGGTTATAACTATTGCATGATGAATGCCATCCAACATAATTATCCATCACTGATCCATTTCCTACGAGCTTTTCACATATTGATCTTTGCTAAGTTACTTTTCCGTTGCCACTGTTACAATTGCTACAAAACTGCTACTGTTACTTTTTCCACCGTTACCGTTACTTCCATACTACTTTGCTACTAAATACTTTGTTGCAGATATTAAGTCTTTCAGGTGTGGTTGAATTGACAACTCAGCTGCTAATACTTGAGAATATTCTTTGGCTCCCCTTGTGTTGAATCAATAAATTTGGGTTGAATACTCTACCCTCGAAAACTGTTGTGATCCCCTATACTTGTGGGTTATCAAGACCTTTTTCTGGTGCCGTTGCCGGGGAGCATAGCTCTATTCTCTGAGTCACTTGGGATTTATATCTGTTGATCACTATGAAGAATTTGAAAGATACCAAAACCAAGATCTATCCTTCTACTACGAGGGGAGGTAAGGAACTGCCATCTAGCTCTGACTTGATTCACCTTTTGTTTTGAGTAAGCTTGCGACACCTACACCTGCTATTGATTCTGATATATCGCATGTTATTGATGATGCTACTTCTGCTATGAATTATTCTTATGATGCTACTACTTTGCTTGATAGAACTGTGCCACTGGGTGAATTACTTGATGAACATTTTGCTAGAGTTAGAACTATTGATTATGCTGAAGATGATGATATTTCTGAAACTGATGAAATTATTGAAACTGAAAACTTTGAGACACCTGTTAGATCTAGCTCTCCTAGATATGAACTTCCTGTTATGCCTGGCGGTTATGTTATGGATGTAGAGGTAGCTAGGGACTTTCTTGCTTGTAAGGATAGAGATGATCTTAAGAAATTATTATGCAAGTGGAAAGAAAAGTCTTTGAATGCTAGAATGCAATATGATCCTAAGTTTGCTACTTCACCTATCTTTGTTGCTGATAAGGATTATGAATTCTCTGTCGATCCTGAGTTGATTACTTTGGTTGAATCTGATCCTTTCTATGGTTATGAATCTGAAACTATTGTGGCACATCTTACTAAATTGAATGATATAGCCACCCTATTTTCTCATGAGAATTTTTTTGCTATTACTATATTCTTAAGTTGTTTCCTTTCTCATTAAAGGGTGATGCTAAGTTATGGTTTAATTCTCTTGCTCCTAGTTGTGTGCGTAGTCCCCGGGATATGATTTACTACTTCTCTGAAAAATATTTTCCTGCTCATAAGAAACAAGCTGCTTTGAAGGAAATATTTAACTTTGTGCAAATTAAAGAAGAGAGTCTCCCACATGCTTGGGGGAGGCTTCTCCAATTACTTTCCCTACCGATCCACGCTCTAGCTTGCTAAGATCTCGCGGACGAACTCAACGAACTCACAACACAAGAGACACAAGGTTTATACTAGTTCGGGCCACCGTTGTGGTGTAATACCCTACTCCAGTGTGGTGGTGGTGGATTGCCTCTTGGGCTGAT
This sequence comes from Triticum aestivum, assembly GCF_018294505.1. Classification (NCBI taxonomy): domain Eukaryota; kingdom Viridiplantae; phylum Streptophyta; class Magnoliopsida; order Poales; family Poaceae; genus Triticum; species Triticum aestivum. The sequence goes on along the minus strand of NC_057799.1, from coordinate 406,662,064 downwards.
GTGAACAGTACAAGGGGAAGAACAGCCTCCTGAGGTTGAGGTGTTCTTGTGCTTGGTGTGTGGCTAAGGATCAGCTAAAGATCAGATGCCTCCGAATGAGTTATCTCCTACGATAGTGGCTAGTTCTACTTATATAGGCCCTGGTCCTCTCCCCAAATATTGAGCGGGAAGGGAGCCAACAACGGCCAATTTGAAAGGAGACAACTAGTACAGCTTATCCTGACAAAAGCGGTCTTCGCCTGCAAAAGGCTCTGGTGGTGACGCCGCCTTGGGCTCCATGGTGACCTCCGTCTTGCCGTCCGGCTGGTCTTGGTCTCGTTGCACCGACATGGAAACCTTTGCTTGACGCCTCGGTACTCCGCGCCTGCGCTTGCCCCCTTAGCACCAAAGAGGAAACAAGTATGTTGCGTGCGCTGGCGCCCGCCTAGCGCCCGCCTGATCTTGATCGTCATGCCTCATGTAACGAGAACCTCGCGAGGTTTGCCCTGCCTTGATCTCTCCGCTCCTCATGAGCCAACCTGGTGAGGCCGCTCCTGAGGAGGTCTTGTGTTGCCCGCCTCGCGAGGCTTGGCCCCTCGCGAGGGTCTTGAACGCCTTGTTGATGAAGATGGGCCGTGCGGGCCCATGCGCAGAGCCACGCCGTGGGCCGTAGGCAGGCAAGTCTGGGGACCCTCGTTCCCAGAACGCCGACAGGAGCCCCCAGGCCCAAGGCGCGCTCGGGCTTGGCTTCGAGGCGAAGCCAAAGGTCAAGTGCGGAGCGCCGCGGACCCCAAAAGCCTGCGGCCTTGGTCGACGCGTGGCGGTTGATCGGACGTGGGCATCTCCGCTTCCCCATGCTGCCTCGGCAACTGCCCGACTTGACAAGTCCCTGCGACATGCAAGGGAAAACCATCATTACATGTGATCGTGGGAGGCGCCGGTTGGCCTTCTCCCGCAGAGCCCCCGTCGCCCATCTCTTCCCAATCCGTTTGCTTCTTCCTCCTTGCTCCTCTGCCAGTAGCAATGGCGTCGATCCGAAGGTTCTCCGCCGAGGAGAAAGGAAAGGCTCCCCGCAACGAGCCAGGGCCGCTTCCACCGAAGAAGAGGCCAGCCCACCGTTGTGACATTGTCGTGAGGGCGGAAGTGACGAGGCCCTGGTGCGAACGCCGCCTCCAGCGTATTCGCTGCCCTTATACGCCCAAGCCGAGGGCTCAGGAGGAAGGAGTGACGAGCGGCGCCGCCCGCACCGCGTCCGCGGCCGCCACGCCATGGCGACACGCGCCGTCGCCCCTGGAATCCATGCTGCGGACTCCTCTCGCGAGCTCGTGCTGTGGGCGGTGATGCCCCCAAGCACCTGGATCCGCTTCCCGTGGTTCTTCTCCGACGTGATGCCGCCGAGGGGACCCCTCGAGCTCTGGCTGCAGCATGCTGACTGCGATGCCCCGGTGACCGGAGCAGAGGTTGAAGCGGTCTCCTCCGGCAAGAGCTTCATGACCCGCGACTAGGCTGAGGTTGCGCGGGTTTGCCGTGCTGAGGGCGCCCTCGCGATCCACTTCGATTATGATGGCGCCTCCACGCTGTTCTTCAAGGTCTTCGATGCGGAGGGCCGCCGCCTGGAGTGCTGCCCTGAAGGGGAGCGCCAGGACGATGCGCGCCCGGCCTGAGGCTCCTCCAGCAGTAGTGACTCTTGGCGTCCAGCAGTTCTCCTGAGCTCTACGAGACCCAGGAGACGAGCGACGACAGCTACGTGCCCCCGAGCTCTCATCGCGCCCGGAGCAGGGCTGCGGCGTCCAGCCGACGCCGTCGCTGACCTGGATGGGGTTGGCGCCAGCCTCCCGCGGCCCACTGTTGATGACGGCGTCGGCCACGGGAGGGTGTAGATAGGATTCCCCTAAGTTCTCGTCTTTTGTTCCCTGCGAGGGATCAAGAAGTACCCCGTGGGGGTGTGTGAAGGGCCTGTAATGTCTTTTGTTGATACTATCCTTGTTATGAAAATTTGTGAATGCATGCTCTGTTTAGGCTCGGTCTCCCCTTTCCAACCTCGCGACGGCTCGTTGCTCTACGCTGACAGGTCCCGGTCCCCAGGCAAGCTGCATCCGTCGCTGGTATGCCAGGTCGCATGCCGTGGTCAAGGCCAGGAGGTGAGCGGCCCGAGCTCCAGTAAGAGCCCCTGAGGCGCGATGCTCAAGAGGTCCCCTTTAGCGCTCAAGCAGTCGTGGCAAGGTAAGAAAGGGAGGCGACGTTGCCGCAACAGGGCTGCGGTGAGCGTGACTCCTAGGCTCCAGCGATTAGCCGGTCTGAGCGCGAGACTTATCTTTGTGGCCTGGAGTCGACTCCTTGCGATGCGCCGTGCTAATGTGTATCTAGGCCAGGCCCATGCGAGCCTCCCCCTCTTCTCCATGCTCTCCTTTATGCTCTACGTCCTCAGGTCCCGGCCCTCGAGCAAGCTCAGCCGCCGCTAGTATGCCAGGTCGCGTGCCATGGTCAAGGCCGGGGGTGCGGGCTGGAGAGCCGGTAGGAGCTCCTGAGTCGCGATGCTCGGGAGCCCCCCTTTTAACGCGCAAGCGGGTTGCATGGCAGAAAAGGGAGCTCGCGGTGCCGCCTGCTGTCATTCTCATGAGATTCCTGTGAGCCAGCACAAGGAGAAACACAGTTTGCCATTATGGTTGTCAGTCCGCCCGGCTGCTTCGCGAGGAGACGAAGGCACTGAGGGCCTGGTGAGGTGATGTGCGCGGTGCGTGCCGCGAGCCAGGGCTCGACCGCTCAGATTTGTCGATGTTGCAGGGACGGACCCGTGCACAAGCGTCGTGCCAGTGGGAGCAGCCCTCGTGGGAGGTGAGAGTCAAACAGGTGATAGTCACAGGCAGGTTAGGCATGGAAAGCAAACTGGCTTAGGTAAATGCAGGGAAGATACATGCCACCGGGTCCGGCCCGAGCGGCTTGGGGATGATGCAGCCTCGGGGGCGCCCCCAGCAAGGTAAGCTAAAGACATAATAAAAAGGGGTACATGCCACAAGGACGGACCCACGCGGCCTGGGAATGATGCAGCCCGGGGGGCGCTCCCACCTAAATGAACTTGGAAAATGTCACCTGGTTCTGTCGATGAAGGGATGTTGCATTAGCTGAAGGTACGAGGCGAAGGAGTTGCTCCTCATGAGCCACCGGGGCCCTGAGCCTCGGGAGGCTCTGGGTGTCCAGGTGGTTCCCTGAGGACCGTCTCCATCTCCATCAGCACAGCGTGGTGCGTGGCCTCCTGAGCCGCCAGGATGCTCCGCAGGTTGCGCTGATAGGCGGATGACACGCTCAGCAGGCCAAAAGACATGTGAACGTAGCTGTGCGGTGGACCCTCGCAGCGGCCCACGCGCGAAGGCCAAAAGGGCTCCTGAGATGCGGCCCTGTTGAGCCCTGGGACGTCGATGCAGACGCGCAGCCCAGCATCCTCACCTGGATGGGGAGCTGCGCCTCGCGAGCGGTGGTCGCCGCGTATGGCCCTTGCGTCTTGCAGTTCCTGAGTGGTCCTGGTGATGAACTCCTGAGCAGTGGGCGCTCCTCGCCCTGTGTTCTCCTGAGGGAAACGTGCCGTGAAGCACGCCTCCAAGTGGTGCCTGAGCGCCTCCCTCGTGATGCTGGCAAGGTCTGAGGCCCTCCAGAAGAGAGCCCTCGAGCCCTGCCCGAGAAGGGCGCCGGGCACGCCTTCCTATGCGATGAAGGGAGGCGCCCCTGGCGCAGGCGCTGATCCTGACAAGGTTCCAGTCGCGATGCCACCCTCCTGAGGTCCTGCACGGCGCAGCTACTTCTTCTTCTTGGGGGTGGCCTCAGGAGGGCACTCGCCCTTTCTGTCGGGGTCGACGATTGATGCAGCTTGAAAGGCACGCTCAAGGGAGCACACCGCATCTCTTTCTTCGCATGGGACCGTGATGATTCCGCCGCTTCCCGGCATCTTGAGGACATTGTAGCCGTGATGGGTCACCGCCATGAATTTGGCCACGCCTGGGTACCTGAGGATGGCATTGTACGGCAGACGGATGTGCGCGACGTCGAAGTCGATGAGTTCGGTGCGGTAGTTCTTGCGTTCTTCGAAGGTGACGGGAAGGCGGACTTGCCCGTTCGGGGTAGTGGAGCCGTCGGTCACTCCTGAGAAAGGCTTGGTGGGCTGAAGCTGATCATACGGCACTTGGAGGTTGTCGAACGTGTCGACGGACAGGACATTGAGCCTTGCGCCGCCGTTGATGAGGGTCTTGGTAACTTGCACGTTGCTGATGACTGGGGAGCAAAGCATCGGGACGGCGCCTGCGGTAGCCGCGCAGTTGAGCTGATCCACCGAACTGAAGGTGATGGCGCACTTGGACCACCTGAGCGGGCGTGTGGCCTCAAGCTTGGGGAGGACTGCACTCACTTCACGAGCAAACTGTTTGAAGATACACTGGGAGGCTGGGGCCTGAGCTCCACCCAAGATGCAGGCGATAGCACATGGCTCCTGGAAGCCCCCAGCCCCCTCATCTTGATGGTGGTCGTCATTCCTTCTGGGTGGTGGCAGTAAGAGGAAGACCGGCGTTGACTTGAGGACGATCCTCACGAGGCTGATCCCTCCAGGCGCCCTCGCGAGGCTGATCCTGCCAGCGGTCCTCACGAGGTCGGTCGCGCCACTCCTGTCGCGGGCCACGGTCGTCCCAGCGTCCGCCACCACGTCCTCCTCCTCGGCCGTAGCCCCAGTCGTTGCGCTCGGGGCGTCGACCGAAGCGTCCTTCTTGAATGGCTCTGAACTCTTGACAGTCGTTGGTGTTGTGGGTATGCAGGTTATGGAAGGCACAGAATGGTCGGCTGCTCTTGGATGACTCGGGCTGATCTCTACCGCGCTTGGTGTCTGGCTCCGCCGCGAGCACGGCTGTTCCCTTGCGCTTCACGTCCTTGGCCTTGGCTTTCTTCTCCTCCGGGTCCGCAGCCGGGAGCTCAAGGAGGGAGAGGCGCCCATCCTCAGCTCTTGCGCACTTGGTCGCCAGGTTGAACAGCTCCAGGGATGTGCACAGCTCCTCGTGGATAGCGAGCTCCTCCTTCATCTTGACGTCACGGACGCCATCAGAGAACACGGAGATTATGGCCTCGTCCGTCACCTTGGGGATCTTGAGACGAACGTTGTTGAAGCACTGGATGTACTTCTAGAGGGTCTCTCCTGGTTATTGCTTGACGAGGCGCAGGTCACCCGCGGCCGGTGGGCAGTCGCGAGTGCCCTGAAAATTGGCGACGAAGCAGTCGTGCATCTCGTCCCAGGAGGAGATCGAGCCCGAAGGCAGGTTCAGGAGCCACGAACGGGCGCCGTCTTTGAGCGCCATAGGGAACCAGTTCGCCATGACTGTCTCGTCGCCGTTGGCCGCCTTGATGCTCAGCTCATAGAGCTGCAGGAACTCCGCGGGGTCGGGGGTGCCGTCGTAGCGAGGAGGCAGATCTGGCTTGAACTTGCCCGGCCAGGCGACGCTATGCAGCTCGGGAGTGAAGGCGCGGCAGCCGGCCGTGGTCACTGGGGCCCGTCTTCGAGGTGGAACTTGGTCTTGGCGCCCACGCGCCGCTACAGCAAGCGGCGCTGGGCCTTGCCGCGGCAAACGATCCTGGCGCGGCGGTGCAAGGAGTGGCGGAGCATTCTCTTGCGGTCGAGGGACTTCTTGATAGCTTCTTTCTTCACGCGTGGGCGCCGGACGCGGTGGGTCACGCCGTGGAGCCGCACGCCTTGGCGCCAGGGCGCCGTCCTAGTGCAGAGGAGGTGGAGGCGCTCCGTGAGCTACGTCGCCCGTAGCTGGCGGAGGGAGAGGCAGTGAGAGGGACGGCGCAGGGGAGCCCCCTGTGGCGCTGACAAGCTCGGCGATGCGGTCGAGCCAGTCCTCGTAGAGGTCGTCGACTGGGCGGTAGCGCAGGACCTCGTGCGCCATGAGGAGCGCGGCCCGTGCGTCCATGGGAGCGCGACGAGCGTGAGACGACGAACCAGCGGGAGTCGGCGATGGAGTGGCGGTGCAGCCGTCCTGTCACACCGAGGGGTGCAACGAGGACGCTTGCTGCTCATTCCCCACCGGGCCGGTGGCGGCGTTGGCGGCAGGCGACGGAGAGCGACGGGGTGGCCCGCCAACACGGGCCGTCTGAGCAACACGGGTGGTGAGGGCAGCCCGGCACTCGGCGCGGGCGCGGCGTGTGTCCGCCATGGAGACGATGAAGCGACGTGACGCGGAGCGACTGAAGGGAAGCTTCGGTGCACCCCTACCTGGCACGCCAAATGTCGGATCACGGGTTCTGGCAAAACCCTTAAGGTTCAAACTCTTGGGTGCGCGCGAAGTTCTTTCCCTACCGATCCACGCTCTAGCTTGCTAAGATCTCGCGGACGAACTCAACGAACTCACAACACAAGAGACACAAGGTTTATACTGGTTCGGGCCACCGTTGTGGTGTAATACCCTACTCCAGTGTGGTGGTGGTGGATTGCCTCTTGGGCTGATGTGAACAGTACAAGGGGAAGAACAGCCTCCTGAGGTTGAGGTGTTCTTGTGCTTGGTGTGTGGCTAAGGATCAGCTAAAGATCAGATTCCTCCGAATGAGTTATCTCCTACGGTAGTGGCTAGTTCTACTTATATAGGCCCTGGTCCTCTCCCCAAATATTGAGCGGGAAGGGAGCCAACAACGGCCAATTTGAAAGGAGACAGCTAGTACAGCTTATCCTGACAAAAGAGGTCTTCGCCTGCAAAAGGCTCTGGTGGTGACGACGCCTTGGGCTCCATGGTGACCTCCGTCTTGCCGTCCGGTTGGTCTTGGTCTCGTTGCACCGATATGGAAACATTTGCTTGACACCTTGGTACTCCACGCTTGCGCTTGCCCCCTTAGCACCAAAGAGGAAATAAGTGTTGGAAATATGCCCCAGAGGCAATAATAAAATGGTTATTATTGTATTACCTTGTTCATGATAATTGTCTATTGTTCATGCTATAATTGTATTGACTGGAAACCGTAATACATGTGTGAATACATAGACCACAACATGTCCCTAGTAAGCCTCTAGTTGACTAGCTCATTGATCAATAGATGGTTATGGGTTTCCTGACCATGGACATTGGATGTCATTGATAACGGGATCACATCATTAGGAGAATGATGTGATGGACAAGACCCAATCCTAAGCATAGCACAAGATCGTGTAGTTCGTTTGCTAAGAGCTTTTCTAATGTCAAGTATCGTTTCCTTAGACCATGAGATTGTGCAACTCCCGGATACTGTAGGAATGCTTTGGGTGTACCAAACGTCACAACGTAACTGGGTGGCTATAAAGGTGCACTACAGGTATCTCCGAAAGTGTCTGTTGGGTTGGCACGAATCGAGACTGGGATTTGTCACTCCGTATGACGGAGAGGTATCTCTGGGCCCACTCGGTAATGCACCATCATAATGAGCTCAATGTGACTAACGAGTTAGCCACGGGATCATGCGTTACGGAACGAGTAAAGTGACTTGCCGGTAACGAGATTGAACGAGATATTGGGATACGGTGATCGAATCTCGGGCAAGTAACATACCGATTGACAAAGGGAATTGTATACGGGATTGATTGAATCCCCAACATCGTGGTTCATCCGATGAGATCATCGTGGAACATGTTGGAGCCAATATGGGTATCCAGATCCCGCTATTGGTTATTGGTCGGAGAGGTGTCTCGGTCATGTCTGCATGGTTCCCGAACCCGTAGGGTCTACACACTTAAGGTTCGGTGACGCTAGAGTTGTTATGGGAAATAGTATGTGGTTACCGAAGGTTGTTCGGAGTCCTGGATAGGATCCCGGACGTCACGAGGAGTTCCGGAATGGTCCGGAGGTAAAGATTTATATATGGGAAGTCATCATACGGTCACCGGAAGTGTTCGGGGGTATGCCGGTATTGTACCGGGGCCACTGAAGGGGTTCCGGGGGTCCACCGGGAGGGTCCACCTGCCCCGGAGGGCCTTATGGGCTGTAGGTGGAAGGGAACCAGCCCCTAAGTGGGCTGGGCACCAACCTTCTCCTAGGGCCCATGCGCCTAGGGTTGGGGGAAACCCTGGAGGGGGCGCCCCCCTTGACTTGGGGGGCAAGCCACCCTGCCTGGCCACCGCCCCTCCCACCAGATGGGATCTGAGGGGGCCGGCCCCCCTCTCCCTTGCCCCTATATATAATGGAGGGGTGGGAGGGCAGCCATACCTTTCCCAAGGTGCAGCCCTCTCCTCCTCCAACTCCTCCTTCTCCTCCGTAGTGCTTAGCGAAGCTCTGCCGGAGAACCACGAGCTCCATTGCCACCATGCCGTCGTGCTGCTGGAGTTCTCCCTCAACTTCTCCTCTCCCCTTGCTGGATCAAGAAGGAGGAGACGTCCCCGGGCTGTACGTGTGTTGAACGCGGAGGCGCCGTCCGTTCGGCGCTAGATCGGATCTTCCGCGATTTGAATCGCTGCGAGTACGACTCCATCAACCGCGTTCTTGTAACGCTTCCGCTTAGCGATCTTCAAGGGTATGAAGATGCACTCCCTCTCTCTCGTTACTAGCATCTCCTAGATTGGTCTTGGTGACATGTAGGAAAATTTTGAATTATTGCTACGTTCCCCAACAGTGGCATCATGAGCTAGGTTTATCCGTAGATTCTATGCACGAGTAGAACACAAAGTAGTTATGAGCGATGATTTGTTCAATTTTCTTACCGTTACTAGTCTTATCTTGATTCGGCGACATTGTGGGATGAAGCGGCCCGGACCGACCTTACACGTACTCTTACGTGAGACAGGTTCCACCGACTGACATGCACTTGATGCATAAGGTGAATAGCGGGTCTCTGTCTCTCCCACTTTAGTCGGATCGAATTCGATGAAAAGGGTTCTTATGAAGGGTAAATAGCAATTGGCATATCACCGTTGTGGCTTTTGCGTAGGTAAGAAACGTTCTTGCTAGAAACCCATAGCAGCCACGTAAAATATGCAACAACAATTAGAGGACGTCTAACTTGTTTTTGCAGGGTATGCTATGTGATGTGATATGGCCAAAAGGATGTGATGAATTATATATATGTGATGTATGAGATTGATCATGTTCTTGTAATAGGAATCACGACTTGCATGTCGATGAGTATGACAACCGGCAGGAGCCATAGGATTTGTCTTAATTTATTGTATGACCTGCGTGTCAATGAAAAACGCCATGTAATTACTTTACTTTATTGCTAACCGTTAGCCATAGTAGTAGAAGTAATAGTTGGCGAGACAACTTCATGAAGACACAATGATGGAGATCATGGTGTTATGCCGGTGACGAAGGTGATCATGCCGCGCCTCGAAGATGGAGATCAAAGGCGCAAGATGATATTGGCCATATCATGTCACTTTATGATTTGCATGTGATGTTTGTCATGTTTACATCTTATTTGCTTAGAACGATGGTAGCATAAATAAGATGATCCCTCACTAAAATTTCAAGAGATGTGTTCCCCCTAACTGTGCACCGTTGCGAAGGTTCATTGTTTCGAAGCACCACGTGATGATCGGGTGTGATAGATTCTAACGTTCCCATACAACGGGTGTAAGCCAGATTTACACATGAGAAACACTTAGGTTGACTTGACGAGCCTAGCATGTACAGACATGGCCTCGGAACACAAGAGACCGAAAGGTCGAACATGAGTCGTATACAAGATACGATCAACATGAAGATGTTCACCGATGATGACTAGTCCGTCTCACGTGATGATCGGACATGGCCTAGTTGACTCGGATCATGTATCACTTAGATGACTAGAGGGATGTCTATCTGAGTGGGAGTTCATTAGATGAACTTAATTATCATGAACATAGTCAAAAGGTCTTTGCAAATTATGTCGTAGCTTACGCTTTAGTTCTACTAAGATATGTTCCTAGAGAAAATTGAGTTGAAAGTTGATAGTAGCAATTATGCGGACTGGGTCCGTAAACTGAGGATTGTCCTCATTGCTGCACAGAAGGCTTATGTCCTTAATGCACCGCTCGGTGTGCTGAACCTCGAGTGTCGTTTGTGGATGTTGCGAACATCTGACATACACGTTTTGATGACTACGTGATAGTTCAGTGCGTAATGTTGAACGGTTTAGAATTGAGGCACCGAAGACATTTTGAAACGTCGCGGAACATATGAGATGTTCCAAGAGCTGAAATTGGGATTTTAGGCTCGTGCCCACGTCAAGAGGTATGAGACCTCTGACAAGTTTCTTAAGCCTGCAAACTAAGGGAGAAAAGCTCAACCGTTGATCATGTGCTCAGATTGTCTGAGTACTACAATCGCTTGAATTGAGTGGGAGTTAATCTTCCAGATGAGATAGTGATGGTTCTCCAAAGTCACTACCACCAAGCTACTAGAGCTTCGTGATGAACTATAACAAATCAGGGATAGATATGATGATACTTGAGCTATTCGCGATGTTTGACACCACGAAAGTAGAAATCAAGTAGGAGCATCAATTGTTGATGGTTAGTAAAACCACTAGTTTCAAGAAGGGCAAGGGAAAGAAGGGATACTTCATGAAACGACAAATCAGTTGCTGCTCTAGTGAAGAAACCCAAGGTTGAACCCAAACCCGAGACTAAGTGCTTCTGTAATGAGGGGAACGGTCACTGAAGCAGAACTACCCTAGATACTTGGTAGATGAGAAGGCAGGCAAGGTCGACAGAAGTATATTGGATATACATTATATTAATGTGTACTTTACTAGTACCCCTAGTAGCACCAGGGTATTAGATACCAGTTCGGTTGCTAAGTGTTGGTAACTCGAAATAAAAGGCTACGGAATAAACGGAGACTAGCTAAAGGTGAGATGACGATACGTGTTGGAAGTGTTTCCAAGGTTGATGTGATCAAGCATCGCATGCTCCCTCTACCATCGAGATTGGTGTTAAACCTAAATAATTGTTATTTGGTTTTTGCGTTGAGCATAGACATGATTGGATTATGTTTATCGCAATATGGTTATTCATTTAAGGAGAATAATGGTTACTCTTTTTATTTGAATAATACCTTCAATGGTCTTGCACCTAAAATAAATGGTTTGTTGAATCTCGATCGTAGTGATACACATGTTCATGCCAAAAGATATAAGATAGTAATGATAGTACCACATACTCGTGGCACTGCTATTTGAGTCATATTGGGATAAAACGCATGAAGAAGCTCCATGTTGATGGATCTTTGGACTCACTCGTTTTTGAAAAGATTGAGACATGCAAACCATGTCTATTGGTAGATATGCATGAAGAAACTCCATACAGATGGATCGTTTGGACTCGCTTGATTTTGAATCACTTGAGACATGCGAATCATACCACATGGGCAAGATGACTGAAAGGCCTCGTTTTCAGTGAGATGGAACAAGTGAGCAACTTGTTGGAAGTAATACATTTGATGTGTGCAATCCAATGAGTGCTGAGGCACGCAGTGGATATCGTTATGTTCTTATTTCACAGATGATTTGAGTAGATGCTAAGAATATTTACTTGATGAAACACAAGTCTGAATTATTGAAAGGTTCAAGTAATTTCAAAGTGAAGTTGAAGATCGTCGTGACAAGAGGATAAAATGTCTATGATATGATCATAGAGATATCTGAGTTACGAGTTTGGCACACAATTAAGACATTGTGGAAATTGTTTCACAACTAATACCGCCTGGAACACCATAGTGTGATGGTGTGTCCGAACATCATAACTGCACCCTATTGGATATGGTGCATACCATGATGTCTCTTATCGAATTACCACTATCGTTTATGGGTTAGGCATTAGAGACAACCGCATTCACTTTAAATAGGTCACCACGCAATTCCGTTGAGACGACACCGTATGAACTATGGTTTAGAGAAACCTAAGCTGTCGTTTCTTAAAAGTTTGGGGCTGCGACGCTTATGTGAAAAAGTTTCAGGCTGATAAGCTCGAACCCAAAGCGGATAAATGCATCTTCATAGAATACCCAAAACAGTTGGGTATACCTCCTATTTCAGATCTGGAAGCAAAAGTGATTGATTCTAGAAACGGGTCCTTTCTCGAGGAAAAGTTTCTCTCGAAAGAATTGAGTGGGAGGATGGTGGAGACTTGATGAGGTTATTGAACCGTCACTTCAACTAGTGTGTAGCAGGGCACATGAAGTTGTTCCTGTGGCACCTACACCAATTGAAGTGGAAGCTTATGATAGTGATCATGAAACTTCGGATCAAGTCACTACCAAACCTCGTAGGTCGACAAGGATGCGTTCTACTTCAGAGTGGTACGTAATCCTGTCTTGGAAGTCATGTTGCTAGACAACAATGAACCTACGAGCTATGGAGAAGCGATGGTGGGCCCGGATTCCGACGAATGGCTTGAAGCCATAAAACCGAGAGGATCCATGTATGAAAACAAAGTATAGACTTTGAAAGAACTACTTGATGGTCGTAAGGCTGTTGGGTACACATGGATTTTAAAAGGGAAGACAGACAATGATGGTAAGTATCACCATTAAGAAAGCTCGACTTGTCGTTAAGATGTTGTCCGACAAGTTCAAGGAGTTGACTACGATGAGATTTTCTCACTCGTAGCGATGCTAAGAGTCTGTTGGAACTATATTAGCAGTTACTGCATTATTTATGAAATCTTGCAGATAGGATGTCAAAACATTGTTTCCTCGACGATTTTCTTGAGGAAAGGTTGTATGTGATACAACCAGAAGGTTTTGTCAATCCTGAAAGATGCTAACAAGTATGCAAAGCTCCAGCAATCCTTCTAAGGATTGGAGTAAGCATCTCGGAGTTGGAATGTACGCTATATGAGATAATCAAAGATTTTGGGTTTATACAAAGTTTATGAGAAACTTGTATTTCCAAAGAAGTGAGTGGGAGCTCTATAGAATTTTTGATGAGTATATGTTGTTGACATATTGTTGATCAGAAATGATGTAGAATTTCTAGAAAGCATACAGGGTTATTTGAAAAGTGTTTTTCAACGGAAAACCTGGATTAAGCTACTTGAACATTGAGCATCAAGATCTATAAGGATAGATTAAAAACGCTTAATAGTACTTTCAAATGAATACATACCGTGACAAGATTTTGAAGGAGTTCAAAATAGATCAGCAAAGAAGGAGTTCTTGGCTGTGTTACAAGGTGTGAGTATTGAGTAAGACTCAAGACCTGACCACGGCAGAAGAGAGAGAAAGGACGAAGGTCGTCCCCTATGCTTTAGACGTAGGCTCTACAGTATGCTATGCTGCGTACCGCACCTGAAGTGTGCCTTGCCATGAGTTAGTCAAGGGGTACAATAGTGATCCAGGAATGGATCACATGGCAGCGGTCGAACTTATCCTTAGTAACTAGTGGACTAAGGAATTTTCTCGATTATGGAGGTGGTAAAAGAGTTCGTCGTAAAGGGTTACGTCGATGCAAACTTTGACACTAATCCGGATGACTCTGAGTAGTAAACCAGATTCGTATAGTAGAGCAGTTATTTGGAATAGCTCCAAGTAGCGCGTGGTAGCGCATCTACAAGATGACATAGAGATTTGTAAAGCACACACGGATCTGAATGTTGCAGACCCGTTGACTAATAACCTCTCTCACAAGCGAGATATGAACAAACCCCATGGGTGTTGGATTCATTACAATCACATAGTGATGTGAACTAGATTATTGACTCTAGTGCAAGTGGGAGACTGTTGGAAATATGCCCTAGAGGCAATAACAGGTTATTATTGTATTTCCTTGTTCATGATAATTGTCTATTGTTCATGCTATAATTGTATTGAATGGAAACCGTAATACATGTGTGAATACATAGACCACAACATGTCCCTAGTAAGCCTCTAGTTGACTAGCTCGTTGATCAATAGATGGTTATGGGTTTCCTGACCATGGACATTGCATGTCATTGATAACGGGATCACATCATTAGGAGAATGATGTGATGGACAAGACCCAATCCTAAGCATAGCACAAGATCGTGTAGTTCGTTCGCTAAGAGCTTTTCTAATGTCAAGTATCGTTTCCTTAGACCATGAGATTGTGCAACTCCCGGATACCGTAGGAATGCTTTGGGTGTACCAAACGTCACAACGTAACTGGGTGGCTATAAAGGTGCACTACAGGTATCTCCGAAAGTGTCTGTTGGGTTGGCACAAATCGAGACTGGGATTTGTCACTCCGTATGACGGAGAGGTATCTCTGGGCCCACTCGGTAATGCATCATCATAATGAGCTCAATGTGACTAAGGAGTTAGCCACGGGATCATGCATTACAGAACGAGTAAAGTGACTTGCCGGTAACGAGATTGAACGAGGTATTGGGATACCGGTGATCGAATCTCGGGCAAGTAACATACCGATTGACAAAGGGAATTGTATACGGGATTGATTGAATCCCGGACATCGTGGTTCATCCGATGAGATCATCGTGGAACATGTGGGAGCCAATATGGGTATCCAGATCCCGCTATTGGTTATTGGTCGGAGAGGTGTCTCGGTCATGTCTGCATGGTTCTCGAACCCGTAGGGTCTACACACTTAAGGTTCGGTGACGCTAGAGTTGTTATGGGAAATAGTATGTGGTTACCGAAGGTTGTTCGGAGTCCCGGATAGGATCCCGGATGTCACGAGGAGTTCCGGAATGGTCCGGAGGTAAAGATTTATATATGGGAAGTCATCATACGGTCACCGGAAGTGTTCGGGGGTATGCCGGTATTGTACCGGGGCCACCGAAGGGGTTCCGGGGGTCCACCGGGAGGGTCCACCTACCCCGGAGGGCCTTATGGGCTGTAGGTGGAAGGGAACCAGCCCCTAAGTGGGCTGGGCACCAACCTTCCTCTAGGGCCCATGCGCCTAGGTTTGGGGGAAACCCTGGAGGGGGCGCCCCCCTTGACTTGGGGGGCAAGCCACCCTCACTGGCCGCCGCCCCTCCCACCAGATGGGATCTGAGGGGGCCGGCCCCCCTCTCCCTTGCCCCTATATATAGTGGAGGGGTGGGAGGGCAGCCATACCTTTCCCAAGGCGCAGCCCTCTCCTCCTCCAACTCCTCCGTCTCCTCCGTAGTGCTTAGCGAAGCTCTGCCGGAGAACCACGAGCTCCATTGCCACCATGCCGTCGTGCTGCTGGAGTTCTCCCTCAACTTCTCCTCTCCCCTTGCTGGATCAAGAAGGAGGAGGCGTCCCCGGGCTGTACGTGTGTTGAATGCAGAGGCGCCGTCCGTTCGACGCTAGATCGGATCTTCCGCGATTTGAATCGCTGCGAGTACGACTCCATCAACCGCGTTCTTGTAACGCTTTCGCTTAGCGATCTTCAAGGGTATGAAGATGCACTCCCTCTCTCTCGTTGCTAGCATCTCCTAGATTGGTCTTGGTGACATGTAGGAAAATTTTGAATTATTGCTACGTTCCCCAACAATAAGGACGCTACACGCGCTGGCGCCCGCCTGATCTTGATCATCATGGCTCACGTCACGAGAACCTCGCGAGGTTTGCCCAGCCTTGATCTCTCTGCTCCTCGCGAGCCAACCTGGTGAGGCCGCTCCTGAGGAGGTCTTCTGTCGCCCGCCTCGCGAGGCTTGGCCCCTCGCGAGGGTCTTGAACGCCTTGTTGATGAAGATGGGCCGTATGGGCCCATGCGCAGAGCCATGCCATGGGCCGCAGGCAGGCAAGTCTGGGGACCCCCGTTCCCAGAACGCCGACAGTAGCCCCCGGGCCCAAGACGCGCTCGGGCTTGGCTTCGAGGCGAAGCCAAAGGTCAAGTGCGGAGCGCCGTGGACCCCAAAAGCCAGCGGCCTTGGTCGACGCATGGCGGTTGATTGGACGTGGGCATCTCCGCTTCCCCATGCTGCCTCGACAACTGCCCGACTTGACAAGTCCCTGCAACATGCAAGGGAAAACCATCATTACCTGTGATCGTGGGAGGCGCTGGTTGGCCTTCTCCCGCTATAAAAGGGGAGGGGGGCAGATCCCCTGTCACCCATCTCTTCCCAATCCGTTTGCTTCTTCCTCCTTGCTCCTCTACAAGTAGCAATGGCGCCAATACAAAGGTTCTCTGCCGAGGAGGAAGGAAAGGCTCCCCACGACGAGCCAGGGCCGCTTCCGCCGAAGAAGAGGCCAGCCCACTGTCGTGACATTGTCGTGAGGGCGGAAGTGACGAGGCCCTGGTGCGAACGGCCGCCTCCAGGGTATCCGCTGCCCTTATACGCCCATGCCGAGGGCTCAGGAGGAAGGAGCGACGAGCGGCGCCGCCCACGCCGAGTCCGCGGCCGCCACACCATGGCGACACACGCCGTCGCCCCTGGAATCATGCTGCGGACTCCTCTCGCGAGCTCGTGTTGTGGGCGGCGATGCCCCCAAGCACCTGGATCCGCTTCCCACGGTTCTTCTCCGACGTGATGCCGCCGAGGGGACCCCTCAAGCTCTGGCTGCAGCATGCTGACTGCGATGCCCCGGCGACCGAAGCATAGGTTGAAGCGGTCTCCTCCGGCAAGATCTTCATGACCCACGGCTGGGGTGAGGTTGCGCGGGTTTGCCGTGCTGAGGGCGCCCTCGCGATCCACTTCGATTATGACGGCGCCTCCACGCTGTTCTTCAAGGTCTTCGATGCGGAGGGCCGCCGCCTGGAGTGCTGCCCTGAAGGGGAGCGCCAGGACGATGCGCGCCCGTCCTGCGGCTCCTCCAGCAGCAGCGACTCTTGGGCGTCCAGCGGTTCTCCTGAGCTCTACGAGACCCCGGAGACGAGCAACGACTGCTACGTGCCCCAGAGTTCTCGTCGCGCCCGGAGCAGGGCTGCGGCGTCCAGCCGCCGCCGTCGCTCACCTGGATGGGGTTGGCGCCAGCCTCCCGCGGCCCACTGTTGATGACGGCGTCGGCCACGGGAGGGTGTAGATAGGATTCCCCTAAGTTCTCGTCTTTTGTTCCCTGCGAGGGATCAAGAAGTACCCCGTGGGGGTGTGTGAAGGGCTTGTAATGTCTTTTGTTGATACTATCCTTGTTATGAAAATTTGTGAATGCATGCTCTGTTTAGGCTCGGTCTCCCCTTTCCAACCTCGCGACGGCTCGATGCTCTACGCTGACAGGTCCCGGTCCCCAGGCAAGCTGCAGCCGTCGCTGGTATGCCAGGTCACGTGCCGTGGTCAAGGCCAGGAGGTGAGCGGCCCGAGGTCCAGTAAGAGCCCCTGAGGCACGATGCTCAGGAGGTCCCCTTTAGCGCTCAAGCAGTCGTGGCAAGGTAAGAAAGGGAGGCGACGTTGCCGCAACAGGGCTGCGGCGAGCGTGACTCCTAGGCTCCAACGATTAGCCGGTCTGAGCGCGAGACTTATCTTTGCGGTCTGGAGTCGACTCCTCGCGATGCGCCGTGTTAATGCGTAGCTAGGCCAGGCCCATGTGAGCCTCCCCATCTTCTCCATGCTCTCCTTTATGCTCTACGTCCTCAGGTCCCGGCCCTCGAGCGAGCCCAGCCGCCGCTGGTATGCCAGGTCGCGTGCCGTGGTTAAGGCCAGAGGGTGAGGGCTGGAGAGCCAGTAGGAGCTCCTGAGTCGCGATGCTCAGGAGCCCCCCTTTTAACGTGCAAGCGGGTTGCATGGGAGAAAAGGGAGCTCGCGGTGCTGCCTGGTGTCATTCTCATGAGATTCCTGCGAGCCAGCACAAGGAGAAACACAGTTTGCCATTATGGTTGTTAGTCCGCCCGGCTACTTCGCGAGGAGACGAAGGCACTGAGGGCCTGGTGAGGTGACGTGCGCGGGGCGTGCCGCGAGCCAGAGCTCGACCGCTCAGATTTGTCGACGTTGCAGGGATGGACCCGTGCACAAGCGCCGTGCCAGTGGGAGCAGCCCCGTTGGGAGGTGAGAGTCAAACAGGTGATAGTCACAGGCAGGTTAGGCATGGAAAGCAAACTGGCTTAGGTAAATGCAGGGAAGATACATGCCACCGGGTCCGGCCCGAGCGGCTTGGGGATGATGCAGCCCGAGGGGCGCCCCCAGCAAGGTATGCTAAAGACATAAGAAAAAAAGGGGTACATGCCACAGGGACGGACCCACGCGGCCTGGGAATGATGCAGCCCGAGGGGCGCTCCCAGCTAAATGAACTTGGAAAATGTCACCTGGTTCTGTCGATAAAGGGATGTTGGGATAGCTGAAGTTACGAGGCGAAGGAGTTGCTCCTCATGAGCCACCGGGGCCTTGAGCCTCGGGAGGCTCTGGGGGTCCCGGTGGTTCCCTGAGGACCGTCTCCATCTCCGTCAGCACAGCGTGGTGCCTGGCCTCCTGAGCCGCCAGGATGCTCCGCAGGTTGCGCTGATAGGCGGACGACACGCTCTGCAGGCCAAAAGGCATGCGAACATAGCTGTGCGGTGGACCCTTGCAGCGGCCCACGCGCGAAGGCCAGAAGGGCTCCTGAGATGCGGCCCTTTTGAGCCCTAGGACGTTGATGCAGATGCGCAGCCCAGCATCCTCGCCTGGATGGGGAGCTGCGCCTCGCGAGCGGCGGTCGCCGCACATGGCCCTTGCATCTTGCAGTTCCTGAGTGGTCCTGGTGATGAACTCCTGAGCGGTGGGCGCTCCTCGCCCTGTGTTCTCCTGAGGAAAACGTGCCATGAAGAACGCCTCCAAGTGGTGCCCGAGCGCCTCCCTCGTGATGTTGGCAAGGTCTGAGGCCCTCCAGAAGAGAGCCCCCGAGCCCTGCCCGAGAAGGGCGCCGGGCGCGCCTTCCTGTGTGATGAAGGGAGGCGCCCCTGGCGCGGGCGCTGATCCTGAACAGGTTCCAGTCGCGACGCCACCCTCCCGAGGTCCTGCACGGCGCAGCTGCTTCTTCTTCTTGTTGGTGGCCTCAGGAGGGCACTCGCCCTTGCTGTCGGGGTCGTCGATTGCTACAGCTTGAAAGGCACACTCAAGGGAGCACACCGCATCTCTTTCTTCGCATGGGACCGTGATGATTCCGCCACTTCCCGGCATCTTGAGGACATTGTAGCCGTGATGGGTCACCGCCATGAACTTGGCCAGGGCTGGGTACCTGAGGATGGCATTGTACGGCAGACGGATTTGCGCGACGTCGAAGTCGATGAGTTCGGTGCGATAGCTCTTGCGTTCTCCGAAGGTGACGGGAAGGCGGACCAGCCCGATCGGGGTAGTGGAGCCGTCGGTCACTCCTGAGAAAGGCTTGGTGGGCTGAAGCTGATCATACGGCACTTGGAGGTTGTCGAACGTGTCGACGGACAGGACATTGAGCCCTGCGCCACCGTCGATGAGGGTCTTGGTAACTTGCACGTTGCTGATGACTGGGGAGCAAAGCATCGGGAGGGCGCCTGCAGTAGCCGCGCGCTTGAGCTGATCCGCCGAACTGAAGGTGATGGCACACTTGGACCACCTGAGCGGGCGTGTGGCCTCAAGCTTGGGGAGGACTGGATTCACTTCACGAGCAAACTGTTTGAAGATACGCTGCGAGGCTGAGGCCGGAGCTCCGCCCAAGATGCAGGCGATAGCACGTGGCTCCTGGAAGCCCCCAGCCCCCTCATCTTGATGGTGGTTGTCATTCCTTCTGGGTGGTGGCGGTAGTGGAGGAAGACCGGCGTTGCCTTGAGGACGATCCTCACGAGGCTGATCCCTCCAGGCGCCCTCGCGAGGCTGGTCCTGCCAGCGGTCCTCACGAGGTCGGTCACGCCACTCCTAGCGCGGGCCACGGTCGTCCCAGCGTCCGCCACCACGTCCTCCTCCTCGGCCGTAGCCCCAGTCGTTGAGCTCGGGGCGTCGACCGAAGCGTCCTTCTTGAATGGCTCTGAGCTCTTCACAGTCGCTGGTGTTGTGGGTATGCAGGTTATGGAAGGCGCAGAACGGTCGGCTGCTCTTGGATGACTCGGGCTGATCTCTGCCGTGCTTGGTGTCCGGCTCCGCCGCGAGCACGGCTGTTCCCTTGCGCTTCACGTCCTTGGCCTTGGCTTTCTTCTCCTCTGAGTCCGCAGCCGGGAGCTCAAGGAGGGAGAGGCGCCCATCCTCATCTCTTGCGCACTTGGTCGCCATGTTGAACAGCTCCAGGGATGTGCACAACTCCTCATGGATAGCGAGCTCCTCCTTCATCTTGACGTCACGGACGCCATCGGAGAACGCGGAGATGATGGCCTCGTCCGTCACCTTGGGGATCTTGAGACGAACGTTGTTGAAGCGCTGGATGTACTTCTGGAGGGTCTCTCCTGGTTGTTGCTTGACGCGGCGCAGGTCACCCGCGGCCGGTGGGCGGTCGCGCGTGCCCTGGAAGTTGGCGACCAAGCGGTCGCGCATCTCGTCCCAGGAGGAGATCGAGCCCGGAGGCAGGTTCAGGAGCCACGAACGGGTGCCATCTTTGAGCGCCATAGGGAACCAGTTCGCCATGACTTTCTCGTCGCCGTTGGCCGCCTCGATGCTCAGCTCGTAGAGCTGCAGGAACTCCACAGGGTCGGGGGTGCCGTCGTACCGAGGAGGCAGATCTGGCTTGAACTTGCCCGGCCAGGCGACGCTACGCAGCTCGGGGGTGAAGGCGCGGCAGCCGGCCGTGGTCACCGGGGCCGTCTTGGAGGTGGAGCTTGCTCTTGGCGGCCACGCGCTGCTACAGCAAGCGGCGCGGGGCCTTGCCGCGGCAAACGATCCTGGCGCGGCGGTGCGAGGAGTGGCGGAGCGTTCTCTTGCGGTCGAGGGACTTCTTGACAGCTTCTTTCTTCACGCGTGGGCGCCGGACGCGGTGGGTCGCGCCGTGGAGCCGCACGCCTTGGCGCCGTCCTGGTGCAGAGGTGGTGGAGGCGCTCCGTGAGCTACGTCGCCCGTAGCCGGCGGAGGGCGAGGCAGTGAGAGGGACGGCGCAGGGGAGCCCCCTGCGGCGCTGACAAGCTCGGCGACGCGGTCGAGCCAGTCCTCGTAGAGGTCGTCGACCGGGCGGTACCGCAGGAGCTCGTGCGCCATGAGAAGCGCGGCCCGTGCGTCCATTGGAGTGTGACGAGCGTGAGACGACGAACCAGCGGGAGTCGGCGATGGAGTGGCGGTGCGGCCGTCCTGTCGCACCGAGGGGTGCAACGAGGACGCTTGCTGCTCGTTGCCCACCGGGCCGGTGGCGGCGTTGGCGGCAGGCGACGAAGAGCGACGGGGTGGCCCACCGACAGGGGTCGTCTGAGCAACGCGGGTGGCGAGGGCAGCCCGGCGCTCGGCGCGGGCGCGGCGTGCGTCCGCCATGGAGACGATGAAGCGACGTGACGCGGACCGACGGAAGGGAAGCTTCGGCGCACCCCTACCTGGCGCGCCAAATGTCGGATCATGGGTTCCGGCAAAACCCTTAAGGTTCGAACTCTGGGGTGCATGCGAAGTTCTTTCCCTACCGATCCACGCCCTAGCTTGCTAAGATCTCGCGGACGAACTCAATGAACTCACAACACAAGAGACACAAGGTTTATACTAGTTCGGGCCACCGTTGTGGTGTATACCCTACTCCAGTGTGGTGGTGGTGGATTGCCTCTTGGGCTGATGATGAACAGTACAAGGGGAAGAACAACCTCCTGGGTTTGAGGTGTTCTTGTGCTTGGTGTGTGGCTAAGGATCAGCTAAAGATCAGATGCCTCCGAGTGAATTATCTCCTACGGTGGTGGCTAGTTCTACTTATATAGGCCCTGGTCCTCTCCCCAAATATTGAGCGGTAAGGGAGCCAACAACGGCCAATTTGAAAGGGGACAGCTAGTACAGCTTATCCTGACAAAAGCAGCCTTCGCATGCAAAAGGCTCTGGTGGTGATGCCGCATTGGGCTCCATGGTGACCTCCGTCTTGTCATCCGGCTGGTCTTGGTCTCGTTGCACCGATATGGAAACCTTTGCTTGACGCCTCGGTACTCCGCACCTGTGCTTGCCCCCTTAGCACCAAAGAGGAAACAAGGACGCTGCGCGCGCTGGCGCCCACCTCGCGCCCGCCTGATCTTGATCGTCATGGCTCACGTCACGGGAACCTCGCGAGGTTTGCCCTGCCTTGA
This sequence comes from Triticum aestivum, assembly GCF_018294505.1. Taxonomy (NCBI): domain Eukaryota; kingdom Viridiplantae; phylum Streptophyta; class Magnoliopsida; order Poales; family Poaceae; genus Triticum; species Triticum aestivum. The sequence goes on along the minus strand of NC_057799.1, from coordinate 406,640,113 downwards.
TCTCTCCGCTCCTCGCGAGCCAACCTGGTGAGGCCGCTCCTGAGGAGGTCTTGTGTCGCCCGCCTCGCGAGGCTTGGCCCCTCGCGAGGGTCTTGAACGCCTTGTTGATGAAGATGGGCCGTACGGGCCCACGCGCAGAGCCACGCCGTGGGCCGCAGGCAGGCAAGTCTGGGGACCCCCGTTCCCAGAATGCCGACAGTTGTGTTTTCAGGGAACGAACTGTTGAGCAAGCTGACGTGCTATTGAATAATATGTTGAGTAATGATAATGATTGGACTCTTCCCAAACTACCTCCTAAGCCAACTCCGAAGAAAAGAGGTATTCTATTTCTCAATCCTGAAGATATGCAAGAGGCAAAGAAATCTATGAAAGAAAAAGGTATTAAAGCTGAAGATGTTAAAAATTTACCACCTATTGAAGAAATACATGGTCTTAATGCCCCGACACAGGTAGTAGAGGTAAATTCTCTCTATAGATTTGATGAAGGTGATATTCCTTATAATAAGTCTGCTAGTCAATGCTTGGATGAGTTTGATAATTTTATTGTTAAACAAGAAAACACCAATGCTTATGTTAGTAGACAATTGAAACGTAATGCTTACATGCTTGACTGCTTGGGTGATTACATGAGTAGAACTATTAGTGATCTTAAGATTATTAGTAAGCATGCTTCCATGGTTAAAACTCAAGTAGAACAAGTACTTAAGGCACAGGATGATTTGCTCAATGAGTTGAATAGTAAGAACAATGATAATGTTGTTAGGGTTATGACTAGGGTGGTAGAATGACTCGGGAACCTTTGTATCCCGAAGGCCACCCTAAGAGAATTGAGCAAGATTCGCAGAGAATTAATATTGATACACCTAGTCCTCCTAGTAATAAAAAGAAAAAGAAAACCGATAGGACTTTGCATGCTTGTAGTGAACCTGTTATAGACACTCCTGAGAATCCAAATGATATTTCTATTTTTGATGCTGAAACACAATCTGGTGATGAACATGAACCTAGTGATAATGTTAATGATGATGTTCATGTTGATGATCAACCTAGTAATGATAATGATGTGGAGATTGAAGCTGCTGTTGATCTTGATAACCCACAATCAAAGAATCAACATTATGATAAGAGAGACTTCGTTGCTAGGAAGCATGGTAAAGAAAGAGAACCATGGGTTCACAAACCCATGCCCTTTCCTCCTAAGCCATCCAAGAAAAAGGATGACGAGGATTTTGAGCGCTTTTGTGAAATGCTTAGACCTGTCTTTTTACGTGTGTGTTTGACTGATATTCTGAAAATGTCTCCTTATGCTAAGTATATGAAGGATATTGTTACAAATAAGAGAAAGATACCAAAAGCTGAAATTTCCACCATGCTTGCTAATTACACTTTCAAGGGTGGAATACCAAAGAAACTAGGAGACCCAGGAGTACCAACTATACCATGCTCCATTAAAAGAAACTATGTTAAAACTGATTTATGTGATCTTGGAGCCGGTGTTAGTGTTATGCCTTTCTCTTTATATCCTAGACTTGAATTGAATAAGTTGACACCTACTAAAATCTCTTTGCGAATGACTGATGAATCAACTGCTATACCCATCGGTATTTGTGAGGATGTGCCTGTTGTGGTTGCAAACGTTACTATTTTAACGGACTTTGTTATTTTTGACATTCCCGAGGACGACAGTATGTCGATTATCCTTGGTAGACCCTTTTTGAATACCGCAGGGGCTGCTATTGACTGCAACAAGGGCAATGTCACTTTTCATGTTAATGGAAATGAGCATACGGTACACTTTCCGAAGAAACAGCCTCAAGTTCATAGTATCAATTCTATTGGAAAAGTTTCAACTATTACTATTGGAGGTTTTGAATTCCCTCTCCCTAGTACCAAAAAGAAATATGATATTCTTATTGTTGGGGACATGCATATCCCCATTGAGGTAACCTAGTGTTATTCAAAAATTCTCCGGTTTCATGTCATTCGGAAGAAGTTTGTTAATAAGACTTGATCAACCTTGTTAATGGATTCCTTTTGATGAGCATGAGATGGATGAATTTAGAAAACACAACTTTTTGTACCCATCTTTTACCTTCTGTGATTTTGAATAAATAAAGCAAAAATAGTCTTATCCGCCTATTTTTTGATTTATCCGTGCAATAAAAAATGTCCCGAAATAAAAGTTCTCCAAATGCCCTGAAAATTTAGTATGATTTTTTATAGAATATTTAGAATCATGGCACTGAGAATGCACCAGTGGGTGCACCAGTGGACCACAAGGGTGGAGGGAGCGCCCCCTGCCTTGTGGGTCCCACGTGGGTCCCCCTCATTTATTCCAGCACCCAACCACTTCGTCTTCCTCCAGAAAAAATCATCCCATTGCTCAAACCCGTGTTCTAGCTCATCTTGCTGCCATTTTTGATCTCCTTGTGCAAAGCTCCCTTTGCAAACCTGTTTCGGGGGATTGTTCTTTGGTATGTGACTCCTCCAATGGTCCAATTAGTTTTTATTCTAGTGCTTTATTTATTGCAAATTTTTGCTGCTTAGCTGACCCTATTCTTGAGCTTGCATGCCAAATTTATATGGTCCAAAGTAGTTTTGACGCATGATATAGCCTCTAGACACTTCTAGGAGTAGTTGCTATCAATCTTGTTGAGTTTGGTTCACTTTTATTTTGAGTCACTAAAAATTTCAGAAATTTTTTAGAGGAAGAAAAATGTTTAGGAAGATATACCAAGGTGGTTCCTCAAGCAAGAAAGCCCCAAGGCTCGCCATACGTGAGCCGGACCTTGAACCACCAAGGGAAGCTTGAGTACGGCCTTGTGAATGGACGTTAGATCAATTCATGGTTCATGCAGGTTTCGAAGAGGAATTTGATGCGTACGTACAAAATGCTGATCTTGAGGACTTCGTTTCAGATAAGTGCAAGCAATACTATCACCTCACATATTCATTTGTGCGAAGGTTTAAGTTTACATCTCAGCGCAATACGCATAATGTTTTATTTGATCTTTATGATAAATCATATACCATGGACCTAGAAGATTTTATGAAGCATGCAAAATTCCCAAGGGGCATCATTAGTGAACCCCATAAGACTGAATATAATGATTTCCTTGCTAGCATCACTGTGGGAGAAACTAGAAATATTACACAAGCTACCATGGGGAGCATTCACTTTCCTGCTATACATTATTTTGCTCTCTTTATAGGTAGATGCATTAACGGTAAGCATGAGCATAGCCACCTTTGCGTTCCAGATCTTAGTATCCTCAAGTGTGCTGTGTTGGATGATAAACGATATAACTTGGGGGCTATTATTGCGAGGAGGTTACACCTTAATGCTAAAGACGGAGATTTCTTTGGTGGAATTTATGCCACTCGTCTAGCTAATTATCTTGGGGTGCTCATAAAAGGGAATGACATTGAATTACCACCTGCTTTCCTTGATTATAATGCTTTGGTATGCTACCAGTTTCTTGTGAGGAACGAACAATCCCTCCTGTACCGACTAATCTTTGACCGGCAGCGTGCTGTCCATATTACCCTTCCTGCTCCTGCCTTCTTTAACTTTCAGGAAAAACGGAGATATTTTATAACTAGAAAGGAGGCTAACGAGTATGAGAGAGAGGTGGAGGGCGCTCGCCTCCATGCTGCAGCCCTTCAGGCAGTAGCTGCTGCATCCCAGTACAACCCCGACTACAACTTTGGATATCCGCCAGGCCAGCCATGGCCCTAAACCAACTTAGGCCAAAAGCCAACTAAGCTTGGGGGAGTACGTATTTCTCACCGACATTACATTCATGTTCACACACTCATTTCAGTTGTCGGTGTTCAGACTTTTTCATTGTTTTATCCATGTTAGTTCATTTCTTTTTCTCACTTTCTTTTTGTGTGTTTGAAAAAACTTTGAGAAAATCCAAAAAAACGGGTTGTATCTTCTTTCCATTAATGTTTATTTAGTAGTATTATTAAAAGAAAACCCAAAAAGATTTCTCGTTCTTCTTTTGCTTGTTGGGAGCTTTCCCGTGTAAATAGTTTTTCTCGTTCTTGTTTTACCTTCTTCAGAAAAACAAAAACTCCAAAAACATTTCAGTGTGTTTCTTTGAAATTATTTTTCCTTTCTTTGGGTCGAGAGGAGAAGACCACGATGAAAATGATGAGTGGCTCTCATATGCATTATTGTTGATCTAACAAAGAGCCCATATTACCTTGTCTTCTCCTTTGAATAAATGTTTGCAGATTCCAGCTTAGTCCAATGCACGTGCACTATTCTTCTTATCCACACCGTTCGGTCATGCAAGTGAAAGGCAATAATGACGATATATGATGAAATGATTGAGATGAGGAAAAGCTAGTATGAACTCGACCTATCCTGTTTTTGTAAATATGATTAGTTCATCGTTCTTGATTCAGCCCATTATGAATGAAACATGTTTGCAATGACAATTAGAGATTAGAGTTACTCATGCCATGCTTAATTAGCTAGGAGTTTATAATGGTTTACCTTGCGTGCCAACATGCTTTTAAAATGGTTGTGATGTAGTATGATAGGATGGTATCCTTCTTTGAATGATTCAAGTGGCTTGACTTGGCACATGTTCACGCATGTAGTTGAAACAAAAACAACATAGCCTCTATGATATTTATGTTCATGGTGATTTATATCCTACTCATGCTTGCATTCAATGTTGGTTAATCTCAATGCATGTTTATGACTGTTGTCGCTCTCTAGTTGGTCTCTTCCCAGTCTCTTGCTAGCCTTCACTTGTACTAGGCAGGAATACTGCTTGTGCATCCACTTCCATAAACCCAAAGTTGTTCCATATGAGTCCACCATACCTACCTATATGCGGTATTTACCTGCCGTTCCAAGTAAATTTGCATGTGCCAAACTCCAAACCTTCGAATGATAATCTGTTTTGTATGTCGGAATCGCTCATGTAGCGACTGGGGGCTGTCAGTATCTTCCATGCTAGGTGGGTTATTCTCACGATGAGTGTTGATTCACTTGTCATTCACGAGAAAGTGGCTGGTAATCGGGATGCCCAGTTCCATGCTCAAATCAAATCAAAATAAATATCAAACAAAACTCCCCCAGGACTGTTGTTTGTGTGGACGGTACCCGTTGTTTCGGACTAGCCGTGGAGTGTGCTTGTTGGTGGAGGGGGGGTAAAAACTTTACCATTCTATTTGGGAACCGCCTGTAATGTATCTAGCATGGAAGACACCGAGATATCTTGGTTGTTATGTTGACAATGAAAGCATACCGCTCAAAATATTATTTATCCCTGTTTCAAAAACTCGAGCTCTGGCACCTCTGCAAATCCCTGCTTCCCTCTGTGAAGGGCCTATCTATTTACTTTTATTGCTAAGTCATCATCCTCTTATAAAAAGCACTAGTTAAAGAGCACCACTGTCATTTGTATGCTTTGCTATTAATTGATATTGAGTATGACTGTGACTGGATCTCTTTTACCATGTATTACAATGTCTAGTCAGTCCTTGATCTTCAGGGGTGCTCTGCATTTATGTTTTGCGGTCTCAGAAAGGGCTAGCGAGATACCATTCTGTTATATCATATTATGATTGTTTTGAAAAAGTGTTGTCATCCGAGATTTATTATTATTGCTCGCTAGTTGATTATGCCATTGATATGAGTAATTGTGAGACCTAAATGTTATTGTGAATATGGTTAGTACATGATCGAACCTGAATGCCGGCTATACATATTTGCAACAACAAGATCAAACAGAGTTTGTAAAAGTTTTTCTTTATCACTTTCAGTTTATCAACTGAATTGCTTGAGGACAAGCAATGGGTTAAGCTTGGGGGAGTTGATACGTCTCCATCGTATCTACTTTTCCAAACTCTTTTGCCCTTGTTTTGGACTCTAATTTGCATGATTTGAATAGAACTAACCCGGACTGACGTTGTTTTCAGCAGAATTGCCATGGTGTTATTTTTGTGCAGAAATAAAAGTTCTCGGATTGACCTGAAAATTTACGGAGAATATTTTTGGAATTAATAAAAAATATTGCGAAAGAAAATCAACCAGAGGGGGCCCACCAGGCGACCACAAGGGTAGGGGCGCGCCCCCTTAGCTTGTGAGTCCCACGAAGCTCCACCGACCTCAACTCCAACTCCATATATTCGCTTTCGGGGAGAAAAAAATCAGAGAGAAGGATTCATCGCGTTTTACGATAAGGAGATGCCGCCGCCTCCTGTTCTTCATCGGGAGGGCAGATCTGGAGTCCGCTCGGGGCTCCAGAGAGGGAAAATCGACGCCGTCGTCATCATCAACCATCCTACATCACCAATTTCATGATTCTCACCATTGTGTGTGAGTAATTCCATCATAGGCTTGCGAACGATGATGGGTTGGATGAGATTTATCATGTAATCGAGTTAGTTTTGTTAGGGTTTGATCCCTAGTATCCACTATGTTCTGAGATTGATGTTGCTATGACTTTGCTATGCTTAATGCTTGTCACTAGGGCCCGAGTGCCATGAATTCAGATCTGAACCCTTTATGTTTTCATGAATATATTTGTGTTCTTGATCCGATCTTGCAAGTTGTAGACACCTATTACGAGTTATGATCCGCATACCCCAAGGTGACAATAGTTGGGATTCTTTCCGATGATTACCGTAGTTTGGGGAGTTCATGTATTCACTAAGTGCTAATGCTTTGTTCTGGTTCTCTATTAAAAGGAGGCCTTAATATCCCTTAGTTTCCATTAGGACCCCGCTGCCACGGGAGGGTAGGACAAAAGATGGCATGCAAGTTCTTTTCCATAAGCATGTATGACTATATTCGGAATACATGCCTACATTATATTGATGAATTGGAGCTAGTTCTTTGTCACCCTAGGTTATAACTGTTGCATGATGAATGCCATCTGACATAATTATCCATCACTGATCCATTGCCTACGAGCTTTTCACATATTGATCTTTTCTAAGTTACTTTTCCGTTGCCACTGTTACAATTGCTACAAAACTGCTACTGTTACTTTTGCAACCGTTACCGTTACTTCCATACTACTTTGCTACTAAATACTTTGCTGCGGATATTAAGTCTTTCAGGTGTGGTTGAATTGACAACTCAGCTGCTAATACTTGAGAATATTCTTTGGCTCCCCTTGTGTCGAATCAATAAATTTGGGTTGAATACTCTACCCTCGAAAACTGTTGCGATCCCCTATACTTGTGGGTTATCACCTAGCCGTTGTCCAGGGTCGACCTCGTCGTGGGGAAGCATCTCGTGTCCATCTTGCGACGGCCTCGGCGCTCATCCCGCAACTCCATCGTTCTTGGACCCCGCGGTGTCGTCCTTGGAGATAGCCGTAGCGACCTTGTGGACCGCAGTGCCGCCTCTCGACGTAGCGACGTGCAGGTCTTGGCTTCCGACGGAGTGAGTATGTCTATTTCCGCCGAAAGGGTATGGAGAGGGCTCGCCGTCGGTCCCGCCCACTGGTGGCGTCTGGACAGGCAGCTTGGAGCCCGATGGTGCACCCACCGCTGCGCTCTTCTTCTTCGGTGCCATGGATGAAGAAGATGGCCAAACTTGCACGAGAACTGCTAAATCGGATCCGCACAAGCAACCCCCGGCCTGGCACGCCAAAGATGTCAGAGAACGACGATCTATGGGACCGGCGAGGATCCCTTTGCAGTTTGGCTGGGGTGATCCACGAGCACAGAGAGCGAATCCAACAGTACACGCGCGAGGATTTCTCATGTTCGGGCCGTTGTGGAGGCGTAAAACCCTACTCATGTGTTTGGGTGGTTTGACTTGGGGCTCAAGTTACAAGCGCAGCTTGCTAGAAAAACGTGAGCAAGGTGCAACTACTGTGTAAGCGTGAGCAGGGTGTCGACCCGTGCCAAGGTAGCCATGGACCTCCTTTTATAGACAAAAAGGGGTCACCACAGTGGCAACATGGTCATTACATGTATTTGAATAGTGGTCTCGATGCTATCCAACCTAATCCTGTCGGAGTAGGATAAGGGCATTTAATCCATCATGAGCTGGTGGCCATCCTTTGGCAAAAGGCGTCTCTCCTTTTGTGTCGTCGGCGTGGACGAGCCTATCTCATTGACACGTCCACCAGATGGGTGTCAATAAAGTTGATATGCATGCGTCGTGCCGACAAGCGTCCTGTTGACTCCCTTCAGGCCGCCTGCCCGCTAGACACCTAATCTTGACAAGCCATCAGCTGGTCGATGAGGTGGAGCGGCCGAAGGGCAAGAGGGAGAACTTTCCGGCAAGGAGCTTGTCGGGTCTTCGATTGCCGGGGCGAAGCTTGCCGGCAACTGGAGGCTTGATCTTCAGTACTAACTTAGTACTTCTCGATCACCTGCCTGGAGGTCTTCTTTTGGTGTCCAAGAGTTGAGGCTTGGGTTGAGTTATCCCCCGGCAAGGCCTTGTCGTCCGGAGGGTTGCAACTGCCTGTGCACAACTCTGAGGTACTAAGGGACCCCTAATTTAGTACACCGGCATATACCTACAAACATCGTTTAAATAAAGCTATATGGTGTTCAAAAAAAAGCTATCGGGCTATGACCCGTTTAGCCTTTAAATTTCATTCCTTTCCTTTTTATTAAAGGACATGAATTGAATTTTTTTTAAATAATATTACGAGCTTGGAAAATATTTCCAACCCATGATGCATTTAATTTTTTTTATAAATGAATTTTCAGGATTTTAAATAACTCCCTAAATTGATTTTATGGTTTAAATAAATCCCCCAAATAGCTTTTGTACTTCAAATGAAAAATAGAAAATCCAAATAAAATAATGATATGCTTCTATTAACATCCAAATTGAAAATATCCCACTTATTCCCCAATGCCCGTTTTGCGCAACTGGATTAGACGATATACAACATTGCCTGTTTACTTGCAAAAGAGTGGAAGAAGTTTCGACTGATCTGGGTCTGTATGATGTAATCTTAGAGGCAGTGGAACATGACCGTTCGGGATCTATCACAATGGAAATTCTTTGCAAGATCAAATCTGTTACAGAGGGTCTCTCTATAGCAGAGCTTATATTGGTTGTGGCGTGGTACTTGTGGTGGCAACAACGTCAACACGTCAAGGGAGAGACAATTCAAACTGCAAATAGGGCCGCACTATCTATTAGAGTGTTGGCTACTAACTTCCTTCGTGCATACATGAACAAACAGCCGGAACAGTGTGGTGATCACATGTGGAGGCGCCAAGGGAGCGATGTAGTAAAAGTAAATGTTGACGCAACGTATCACTCTGAAACCCTAACAGGAGCAACGGGTGCTATCGCCCGCGATGGACGAGGGAGGTTTATTGCGGCAGCAACATGGTACATCCCTCATGTTAGCAATGTTGATTCGGCAAAAACGATGGCGATTCGAAATGGATTATATTTAGCAGGGAAGATTGGATGTAACAAGGTCCTAGTCGAGTCTGATAATAGCTTCGTTGTGGAGACAGTTCAAAACCCAGATGATTATGTTGGATCGGAGGCAGCTTTGGTGATGGAGTGCAAGCAGCTATCTTTGGATTTTGCAAATGTCGATTATTCGCACGGCCTCCGCGAAGCAAACGAAGTGGCGGATGCATTAGCACATAATTCATTTAGTGATAAATCCTCCAATCTCTGGGAATCTTCTATTCTAGACTTTATTTCTCACCTCATTGTAAACGATTTGGCTGTTATTTGAGGAATAAAGTCTCTATTGGTTTAAAAAAACATCCAAATTGAAAAATTGGAACATTACACCACCACACACACATTGGCACAACACCTACTTGAAGTCCTTGGGTACTAACTAGTACTAGTAAATCAGGCAACACATACTGCCCCCACCGAGTGAATGTGTTTCGGCCTTCACTACTACCTCTGTCCCACTTGTCAAAAAACGCTTTTATATTATAGGACGAACGGAGTAACTAAATCAGGCAATGAAAACGTATTGCTTTGAGTAAGGCTCAAATGGTGGTTTATTATGACATCTTCAACTTTGACTCGCCCGTATCCGTCTGCAGACATAGGACCAATCCGCGGGCACACATACGTGAGCCAACCATCCAACGCTATACCCATACATTCGATCTCAATCTTTTTGAAGTCCGCACGTTCAAATAGACGCATATATAGTCTAAAATAGTTCAAATGTTCAAATGTAGTAGTAGTTTTAATTTTTAAAACAAAATCAAATATCATGTGATGCAACTGGCGTCTTACATGACCTTGATATTGCCCATGTAAAGTTTTCAAGCAATTCTTTCATTTTTAATGTATACAGTCAAGGGATTCGAGCAAACCTAGCCACACTCTTGCTTCCAAGATTGTCAAGATCCTCTCGATGTCTGCCATAATTGGTTTTGTCGGGTACTGAGGTCCAAACACCTCGACCATGGCAGTTGCAAAACTGACCATGGCATCTCCGCATGTGCTCTCAGACATCCGTAGGTACTCGTCCCACGAATCAGCGGTCGTGCCATATGCATCTGCAGTGCGGCCGTGCACTTCTGGTAACCAGAGAAATTGTTAGTGAAGAGGGCATCAGGGACAAGGTAGTCGTCCATCAGCGTCAAATGGTTGCGCGCCTGGTTGCGGATGAGCACTCGGTGACCCTTGATCGATCCCTTGAAACTGATAACATGCTCCCGTGCACACCCCGCGTCTGCAAGCACCGTTTGCATCATCACCATCTCATCCGTGTGGTCCTCCTCGTTAGACAAGTCGGACGACTCAACATAGTGCTCGTATGTACTCCTTATCTGAATCCATTGCTTCAAAGAAGAAGGGACAACAAAATTTAGCTCGGGCAATTCACCGAACATTTGTCGGACATGGTGAGAACCGGAGGAGCGGATGGTACCTGCGCGGCGGTCGGAGGAGAGGTGTTAAACGACGTGGAGTCCGGGTGTACCGTTGGAGGTGACGGACTCGTCGAGTTCCGACAGGGGTGTGGTGAGGCGGTCAAGGTGATGGAGCGGCGGCGAAGGCAAAAGAGATAAACTGAAGGAGAGAATACGGGAGGATGGAGGCGTGGGCCCGGGTGTCTGAATCCTATGTGGCTACTATTCAGACTCACGCAAAGCCTCCCCCTTCCCTCAGTTTGTCTCGGGTTTGCCGGAGAAAGTACGTCCGGACCGTTCGGCAGATCGATACAGCCCTGTGTTGGATGGCTAAACATGTCTGAATTGTGCAGTCCACACGGGTACGGATAGTTTGAGGATCCGCCCAGGAGATGCCCTTAGCTGGTACAAACCGGTTGGTATGTCGGAACTAGAAACCGTACTTGTCTATGTCACCGAAACTTGGAAGCCGACCTCGTCATAGCTGAACACGATACTGGAATAGTACACCCATGCCCCAGCGTTCAAAGTAATGCATCTCAGTGCGGATTGCTGCATTCTCAAACAAGTGGTGGATTTCTGACCATAGAGTTAAGGACTGACCTGTGTGAATGTGTGATCACATCCATGATCCATGATACATCCGACGACCAAGAGCCACGGCCGGCGGACCAAAGAAGCGTTCTCCGCCATGCATGCCAGTCAGCGGCCGGCCCTCCATAATTCACGGCCCCAATCACCATCCAGTCTAGAGCAGAAAACGATGGAACCAAAGTCGTCGAAAGAAAACAGCATGCCGTTGCCGACGGTGAAACAAGAAAAGAGGCAACAAGGCCCCAAGGAGCGAGCACAAGTGCCAGCTGGCTGAAACTGCAATGCAAAGCAAGGCAACCAACCACTTATTTCCTTGGTTGCATCCATCCATGTGAACATATTAACTTTATTAAAAAGGAAAACGAGGAACCGAAAAGGAAAGCTCTCCTTGATTACATCCGCTCTAGGGCAGCGGGCATCGATTAGAGCATCTCCAATGCCTGCCTTATTTTTTAGCACGAGGCGTTTTTTTTAATGTAGCATGAGACGTTTTTTTGACACGAAGAGGCAAAAAACGTCCTCCAACAGTTACCCAACCACAAAAAATTATAGTTTCTTTCAGCAGCCTAAAATACAAGACAAAGAGCCGCAAATGTACAACACTTTCTTTTTTTTCGAAAAACTTCCAATCTATTCAACTTCAATCATGGCAATACAAAGAACGATAAAGATAATAAAAATTACAATCATGTCCGTGGGCCACCTAGCGACGACTATAAGCACTGGAGCGAGTCGAACGCGCGCCACCGTCATCGCCTCTTCCTCACTGGAGCCAGACAAACCTTGTTGTAGTAGACAGCCATGAAGTTGTCGTGCTAAGGCCCCATAGGACCAGCGCACTAGAGTAGCAACCATCGCCAATGAAGAAAGTCGTAGATCAGAAGGATCAAGCATGTAAACACCTAGACGAAGACAGACGAAGATCGGATCCAAATAGATCCACCGAAGACCAGCACCGACCGAATCCCGTAAGATCCGACGGAGACAAACCTCCACATGCCCTCCAACGATGCTAGACGCACCATCAGAACGGGGGTAGAACGTGGGAGACATTATTCCTACAAAGGGACATGGCCGCCGCCACACAACCCCAACCAAGACGCTGACTCTAACAAGTGACTGCCCCCGGGATGATCGCCCATGGTTGTTTCACTCCCGTGCCTGGCCGGATCTCCATCCCGCCGAAGGCCACCGCCGTCGCTCCGCCGCCCCGACCCCACCGATCCCCTCCGCTACCTCGACGGTCGTCGCCGCTCCAATTTTGCATCCGCCCACGACGGCCGACACTCCGCCGCCTGCAATGGCCATTGAGCTCAACCGTGTCCCTCCGAGGTGGCCTAGCGGCCGCTGGAGCACCGTAGCTTGCTACCCGACCGCCGCGGTCGAACGGAACGATGATGAGCCTGGGGCGGCGACAGTGCGATGTCGTCGCCTTCCCCACGTCGACGGAGGACATCACATGGCCTTTTCCATCTCCTCCCGGCAACAACTAGCCACCAAGGACCCCGCCAATCGGATATCCCCTCCTCGCCCACAAGGTGTTCGACGAAATTCTTACAAAGGTCAAAAACATCGTTTGCGTTTTTTTTGTAAGCACTTGTAGAATTTTAGCTTGATAGATAGTTTCGTATTATGGATGAGTTTGTGTGACTCCAACTATAGCGATGATTACTCGTCGGATGAGGATTTTGACTTGACCGAGGTGGAGATATTGATACGATCATGATGATGATGCACAAGAACAAGAGGCCGAAGCATGGCAGTTCGATTTTCGCTCGTGAGTTTGTATGGAGAGAACTGAAAGAGGCGGGCGACCGATTGATACGCAACTATCTTGGCCCAAATCCTCGTTATCCAGAGAGAGGTACTTTCGACGACGCCGGTTTAGAATGTCTATGTCCTTGCTTATTCACATTTGCAATGCTGTGAAGCAACATGGTAGGTCCTTCCAACAAAGAAGGAACTGCACGGGGATTGCTTGGACGTAGCACTGAGCAGAAGGTCATTATCACATTGTGCATGATGGCCTGTAGTATTTCGAAAGATTCCATCGATGATAACTTGGCAATGGGAGAGCACTTCAATATTCTTCGTCAAACAATTTGCGAAGGAGGTGGTCGAAGTGTTTGGTCTGAAGTATTTGAGAGCATCTGGTCAGAATACGGCGAGACTTTTGAAGATGAACAAGCCGTGGGTTTTCGGGTATGCTTGGCTCCATTGATTGCACGCACTGGAAGTGAAAGAACCGCCCATAAAATGGCATGGACAGTTAAAGGACGCAACAAGAATGCCATCATCATTTTTGAGGCCTTGGGCGGAGACATGGATTTGCCATGCCTATTTTGGGATGTCTGGATCTTGCAACCATATCAATGTGATGAACCGATCACCTCTTTTTTTAAAGTTAGCCAATGAGAAACTCGCACAGGTGAACTTTCAAGCAAATGGTCACACATACAAACTTTTGGTATTACTACGAGGATGGGATTTATCTGGAGTGGAGTACTTTCCTGAAGCCAAAAGCCAATTTCGAAATATCTCAAGGCGCAGCCACCTGTTGCTGCTACTTTTTCATGTCGTCTTCCCCTATGTCATGTCGACCCAAGCATGCATAGAAAGGGAATCGTCGTTACAGTCCAAACTCGTTTTGTAGATACTCACGGGACTCACTTGGGACTACGATCGGGTACGTAGACGACGCCTTCTTCTCTTCTCTTCTCTACAAAAAAAAAAAAGAAGCCCGACCTCGTCGTGTGACAAGGGCAGACCCAGACCCAGACCCGGCCCACCTTTGTGGCGCGGCGCGTCCGTTAAAAACGCAACGCTGGGCGATTTGATTGGTGGCGCGCAATAAATTTGTCCGGCCGGGGACGGCGCGCGTGGGAGCGGGCTGGATTTGCGCGTCGTCTTCCTCTCTCTCTCTCTCTCTGGGAGCGGCGCGCCCCATGTGAGTGCCGGGCCCCCCCACCACCCTCGCCGATCCCGCAAAGCAACAGCTCTCCCTCGCCTCGCGCGCCCAGGCAAAAAAGCCAGCGGAAAGGTTCGGGGCCGCTTGCTACCCGACCACACCACCACCGCCAGGCCAACCCTCCTGCCTGCCTGCCTGCCAGCGCGAGCCAGAGACCCGTCCCGCGCGCGTGCTCTCTCTCTCGCCCAGCCAGCTAGCCCCCCCGCCTGCCATGCGCGCAGGATCCGCTGCTGGGATCTGAGCGACGATGGCGGTGGCGGAGGCGAGGACGCCCAGGCGGCGCCACGGGAGCATGGCGCTCGCCGACCTGCTGCTGCGGGAGGCGTCGGCGGAGCGGGCCGATGCGGCGGGGGGCGAGCGGCCCGGGGTCGCGGCGGGCCAGGCCGCGCGGGCCAGGAAGGGCGAGGACTACGCGCTGCTCAAGCAGGGCTGCGAGCGCCACCCGGGCGCATCCTTCTCCGCATTCGCCGTAAGCCCCCCGCCGCATTTCACCTATTCGTTCATCTCGCCCGGCGATCTGCTCTAAGAGGTGTTTGGTTCCAGATGTTCGACGGCCACAACGGGGCCGCCGCCGCGGTGTACGCCAAGGAGAGGCTCCTCGCCAATGTGCTCGGCTGCGTCCCCGCCCACCTCACCAGGGACGAGTGGCTCGCCGCGCTGCCCAGGGCGCTCGTCGCCGGCTTCGTCAAGACCGACAAAGATTTCCAGACAAGAGGTCAAATTCCCTGCTCCCATTTATACATGGAGCTAATTAAGACCTCCATTCCTAGTACTACCAATTACTGCCATGTCTAGAAGTACAACACAGCTTGGGTGGTCATCAATTCAAATTGGGCATGGCCATGCTCTCGTGCTACTAGTACGCTCCTACAGTACCAGTGTTGAACCTTGTTTGTCCTCTCCTGTCTTTCAGCACACTCTTCGGGGACAACCGTCACGCTCGTCATAATCGACGGCTCCGTTGTGACTGCCGCATCTGTCGGTGATTCTCGATGTGTTCTTGAAGCAGAGGGTTCGATTTACTACTTGTCGGCTGATCATCGTTTTGATGCTAGCGGGGAGGAGTAAGATTTGTTTACACTATATTACAAATGCATTAATTCCGTTGCTCTATTCATGAATATATGTCGCTGGTTCTTATCACTTTTTGGTTTCCATTTGTAGAGTTGGACGTGTAACAGAATGTGGAGGTGAAGTTGGCAGACTAAATATTGTTGGTGGAGCTGAGGTTTTGCTCTTCGTCTTTTGCTTCTGCTCAAGTTTTCCCTCTATTTTGCGTGTTGGCAGCCAAGGAACTTTCTAAAGTTGAATCTTTATATTTTGATGACTTTGGAAAGATGTAGCTAGGAAAGTGTTGCTCTATGTTAGCGACTGATTTGACTTGTACCAAGTTATTAAGCGTAGAATTTTCATTTGGTGACCAGGGCTTGCTGTTTACTTCAAATTCGCCCCTTTTTAATTGTTTGATTGTTTCTTTGTTATTTTAATCCGCGGGGACTAATGAATCGACTTACTTATTATACAAGTACTAATTTTGGTTTAGAACCACACTTTCCCATATTTTGTGTACCTATGGAATTCTAATGAGTGCCTTACTCTACATGCTGTTGAGTGCTCACCGTTCGGTGGTTCATTTCAAAACTTTGCGCTTGCACATTATCACGATTACATATATTGTATATATATCTTCTCATTATTTCCCTGAACCATAATTGTGCTAATAGGTCTGATGCACACCTTTAGCTTGACCCTTCTTTCCTTTATTGCCCAACCAGATTGGCCCCCTTAGATGTTGGCCAGGAGGTTTATGCCTATCAAGATCAATTGGCGATCAGGACGTTGGTGAATTTATCATTCCTGTTCCTTTTGTGAAGCAGATCAAGGTACAATGTCCTAAAAAATTCTTCACGTCTGTTCTGTACAGAACCAAATTCAAAACGTCACAATAAAAGGCACTAGAAGTTCTACTGTCTGAATATTCTCGTTGTCTTTGTCATCTTTATTTTCTTGTCACTTCGTGAAATGTCCTTTTTGTGTAAATTTGATAGACATGGGTGCTTCTGCAACCTATTGCAGAAGCACAACCTGTAAAATTAAACACCATCTGAAAAAGAAAATTCTAGTTCTATTTTGTGTATTTGTACAGAAAAGATATGACATATTTGCAAACATAGCAAGTGTCTTGTAGCAGTACAGATTTTTGTGGTTCACAATAGTTCATATTTTTGCTTGATGTTTGTCAAGTGCACATGTATGTCAGTATGTGGCACATCTACACAAAATCCCTATTGCCTTTTGAAATATACAAGGTGCATTTTGCAAAAAGTTTTGTCTGCACCCATGTGTGAAAAGTCGGCATTCTCATAATAAAGTGTTTTTCTGAAGATTTTTTAATCATATTTTCGAAATACTAATGTCTTCTAATGCTTGCTGCAGCTATCTAGTGCTGGAGGTCGTCTAATTATTTCAAGTGACGGTGTTTGGGATGCCTTGACTGCGGAAATGGCTTTTAGTTGCGCACGAGGTCTTCCTCCA
This sequence comes from Triticum aestivum, assembly GCF_018294505.1. Lineage (NCBI taxonomy): Eukaryota > Viridiplantae > Streptophyta > Magnoliopsida > Poales > Poaceae > Triticum > Triticum aestivum. The sequence continues at coordinate 406,623,174 of NC_057799.1, read as the reverse complement.
GAGGCTGCAGCGGATCAAATTGTCAAAGTACAGCCACTTAACCCCTCATTTCTGGCACACAACCTGGAATCCTCAGTTTGTACCGTGTGTCTTTGTGCATTAGAATAAAATTGTTATTTACTGTTGATCTTTTGCAGGAAGCAGTGGATGCAAAAGGATTAAGGGATGATACAACTTGTATTGTTATTGACATAATACCGCCAGAAAAACCAAAATCCACTATACATTCTCGAAAGAAGGCACGGAATGGCTTTAGTCTTTTGAAAAATATATTCATCAGAAAAAGAACATCAGACACATTATCGCGTGCTGATACGGAGCGTACTTCTGAGCCCGACTTGGTGGAGGAAGTCTTTGAGGATGGATGCCCATCTCTGCTAAGATGGTATGTTCCCTTTCTCCATTGTGTCGATTATATGGTGAACCCAAAGCTTCCTGACTAAACAATAACTCGTACTTGGGAAACCTGAGTTTAGCAGTGGTTTAGCTTTTTGGTAACTTGTGACATGCCATTTGAGCTGAAGATGTCACCTGAGTTTAGCAGTGGTTTAGCTTTTTGGTAACTTGTGACATGCCATTTGAGCTGAAGATGTCACATGAGTTACACCTTGTCATATTCAACAGAAGAGACCTTACTCTGCAGGCTGAAATTGTATATGCTGGAACACAGGTTCTGTTAGATTCTGTGACAATGGTCGATGCCATACATCTAATAGAAAATATTGTTTTGATTGAGCATTGGGTATGGGTTTTCTACTATATAACACCTTACCATTCAACGAAACAGGGCATAGCCCTTTAGACTGAAGTCAGGTTGGTACATGTGTTGCTGTGATTGGGTACCACACGTTACATTTGTGTTTAATTTAGTTCATTTGGCTAGCATTACATTTTATCAACCAGGCAATAAGTCTTCTTTCGACAATTCTTATTGTAGGACGCTATACTTCTTTTGTAGCATTGCTAAATATTTGGATTCAGTCCTTAAAGGTTATTTTGTCAAAAAATATGATTCGATGTTTGATTGGCAACAATTGTCATGTCTTGTGAAAACACCATATTTTGCCATGCGCCTCGTTGGGTTCCACCATAGATTGACAACAACGGGACAACTCAAACTCCCCCACCATAGTGTTCATCCGGAACTTGACAAAAACATCAAAAGAGAAAGAAATGTCAACCGTCCAATTCTAAACTTATGGCGAAAGTTCACTTTTCAACACTGAACTTTAAAACCATTTAAAATACTACCTTGAACTATTGAAATGCTTCAGTTTCACCTCAAGTGGTTTCACACGTGCCTTGCGGCCCACATGGATGCCACAGGTCTGCAACCTCACTTCCACATCGGAAAAAAAAAACGTTGCCTTTACCTTTTTTTCTCTCAAGCATGGACAGGGTTTCAACTAGCCATGGACAGGATCGCGTGGAAGTTAGCTATCCATGACTTGGTTTCGAGATCTTATGAGTTTCAACTCTAGCCTACCCCAATTTCTTTGGGACTGAAAGGCTTTGTTGTTGTTGTTGTTGTTGTTGTTGTATTATTTTTCTCTGGCTTCTAGAATTATAAGCCTTTTTTCTTTTGTGGAAGTTATTTTATCCCATTGGTTCAGTTTGTCTTCAATTGCTTGTTCTGGTAGTGTTTGTTTCTCCACGGTAGTGACATGGCAGTGCTTGGACGGCCTGCCACCCGAAACCACTCATGGAACCAGCTGAGGGTAAAAAGTGGATATTTCAATAGTTTGAGGTTGCAATTTAAACGGTTCTAGAGTTTCAGGGTTGAAAAAACTATCTTTTCCCGTAGTTCAGGGGTGAAGTGAAAAAGCAAACAAAGCAGAAAAGCAAAGCGCCTGTTTCGTTCGATATGGAAACACCTTATGAAGCTGAATGGCTTACCAGTTGGGTGTCATCCAAATTTTTTTATTGTTATTGTCTATTAATTGCTGTCATTTCATTTCTGGTGAATGCAGGCTAGACTCTGAGTATCCAGTTCGAAATATGTTCAAGCTCTTTGTATGTGCAATTTGTCAAGTAGAGTTAGAGTCTGGTCAGGGGATATCGATACACGAGGGTTTGTCAAAGCCAGGAAAGGTGTGCCCCTGGGATGGTCCGTTCCTTTGTCATAGTTGCCAGGAAAAGAAAGAAGCAATGGAGGGAAAGCGGCCCTCACGCGGTATTATATCTTCCACCCTCTTGTGAGCTATTTGTCAGTTTGAAAGCCACGTCTGGAATAAATCTTCCTAAACCTGCAGATTCCTCCTCGAGAAACAGTGGGTCAAGCGAGTAGTGACCAAGGGCAAGAGTCATCTTGAAGCAACCATCTAACGATATTCCGGAAGACTGATGCACTTGGCATTCTTGCAATGGTTGATCTGTTAGATGTATTATCATGGAGTTAGGATCTAAGATGAACAACTGGATTGACAGGGAGGGAGGGTGGGAGGGAGGGTGGGACCTGTGTTGAAGAGCCAAAGCACAAGATACTCCGTCTTGTAATGCTATGGAGCAAGGGAATTGCCTGTTGGTACCAACATGTTCAGTGGGCTTTCTCTCAGGCCAAAGGCATGCTAACTAAGAACGGCTGTTCTCTTCTAAGGTCAGCCAGCCATCATGTAAATTATCCATCGTATAGAAGTGTGACACATAGCTGCGGCATTGTATTTGTCAAGTAGGATTAGCTGTGAGATCCTGAATTTCATTTTGGGCAGATCTGAATTAAGGTCCCTATCGGAATCATGCCGTATCTTCCATGATTCAATACTGTAATTAACACCTAAGGATTAGCTGTGAGTAAACAAGACATGTTCACCATTTCTTTGTACCCCTGTATTCCTTGTGAATGACGTGACGGCTCACTCTTCCGGCTGGCAAAATTTATGGTTCTCACTGTCTAGATCTGACAATATGGGCAAGAGGATGACAAAAGCATGGCTTCTTTGCCCAGTCCACGCTGCTTAATTTAGATGGCCATAGGAACTGCTGATAATTCCTCTACCCGGGTCGTCGGATTTGCTCAGCACTACAGTCCATTCTGTGTTACACTTGTAGGGGTGTTTGAATTGGTTGTAATTTTTATGTGCCTAGCGGGATTTACCGTGCCAAGCAAGCCCTTGGTGCCTCTTTTTTCTCTAAAAAAAGCACTAGTGCTTCTATTCATGGACGCGCTGGGTATGCACTTTGGCTCAATCGAAGCATTCACCTGAAAACACGCATATGCTAAATAAAAAAACTTGAATTTGCACAACCGTCTCTGCACGCTGGATCCAAGTGCAATCATTCTTCAGGTTATCTTCAGTTCCTGCTCTTTGCGATGGCGTTTTGACCAGATTTTAACTTAGCAGCAGCTGAAATCTTTGCAGAACACGCGCATCAACTTTCACGCTTACTTATCAGATTCCCGCAACAGACTTAGATACTGCCACTCTGCACCTGATTCGAATGCCCATGAGTCGCTGTGCAATGAATATGATAGAGCAGTACTCCGCACATGAGTCGCCCTGGCTCCCAAAAAGAAGCACATGACTCCGCGGATCCACCTGAGCTCCTCAAAAGAGTTGGACAGAAGCGACCTGGTCTGCGCACATACACATATTGTGGTGCAAGAGATACCAAGCACCTGCAACAGCTCTGCAGAGCAAGATGACTGCTTGTGCGCACATGAACACAAAAGGTGAAAAGGGCGAGCTTTCGAATTCTTGTCTGAACAGGGAGTGCATAAATAGCACCCAAAAGGAGAGGCTGATGTGGCCGGTTTTAATTGCCACGCGTGCACTTACAAGCGGGACCCATTTGTCTGCAATTATGCCAATGCATCCAAATACTAGATTAGACCTATCTGCAATGTATTACACCAATATGTGGTGTTTTCCGCAACAAACCCGTATAGTAGGTGTTTTGCGCAACACCAGCCCCAATAAGTGGTGGTTTGTGCAATTCCCTCCCCAAAAGGAAGAGCGTGAGAAAATGTGATATGTAAGGGATGACAAATCTATGCGCTGGCTGCTGCACCATCAGATATACAGAGTTCAGGCCCAAATTAAACGTAAATGCACATGGGCACAGTAACACGTAGCCACAGGCTAAAGGTTCAGAAATAACAGTATCTTTGATCTGTATGCCTCTTGTATGAAAACTCAGCCAGCACAGCACTATCAGAACGAAGAAATACCTGATGCCTGTCGGAGTTTTTCGTAGGAAACCCAGAACACAAACTGCCATGGGCCAAGCCTGGCCCATGTAGGTAAGAAACCCTTCCACAATGCTGTTAGGCCCTCATGTTTGACGGTCTTGACCAAACAATCATAAGAATTCCTGTACAGAGCCTTCGCCTCCAGGCCCTGGTTCATCATCCTGGTTTTGATCACATCCGCTGGGCAGCTCAATGTAGTTGCAGACAGACCAGAGGCAACAGAGGCCAGTGTGTGAGCATACAGATTGTCGTCGCAGATCTGCTTGCGGATGATGAAATGCTTTGCCTGGTCGTAGCAGGTCAACTCGCCCATGTTGACAAGAAATGCTCGCTGGGCATTAGGACCAACCCCCTTCCAAAGTCCTAACAAACCTTCTGCACGAGTGATTTTCGTGAAGGCATCTAAGATTCCTGTATACCGAGGTCGAATGCCTTGGGTCAACAATCTGCTGTCTGCTTGCATCCTTACCTTTATGAGATCAGCTGGACTTGCCACCACCTGCACTGCAGAGTAGGAGGCACATTAACTATTGCATTAGATAGAAATATATTGGGCAAGAAAATAGTTACGTACATTTGTTAAAAGACAGTGATTCTACATCTAGCAGATAACTATGTCATGCTGATCACTGGCTGTCACTTTCCTTTTACATATATCACATATTTCTCCAGGGATACAAGTACCATTTATATCATGCGAGGGGTGCAGTGAACTGCCAACCATCACGGGGAGGTTATGTGGAACAATCTTATAGTTCATTCAGGCCTTATCAGCAGACGCAACGGACATGATTGAGGTTGATGCCACGGCCAAGATAGACCCTACTGTGGCTTCATGTGTCGTATTAGCAAATATAGTCATCACATGAGGATACGGTGGAATGCAAGCACATATCGATGGTATCATGTACACAGTATGCCACGGTAACTGGAGATAACACTGTCTTCCTAGCAACTGCTGCCACTGCTTGGTGTGGTTATTGTGCCATACGAGTATACAACAACACATTCACGCCGAGATGTGCTGCATAAGATGAGTGATACTTCAAGATCTGGGGTGATAATGAGTTAATGATAGTGATGGCGATAATGAGTTAATGATAGTGATGGCGATAAACAGTCTTGACTTTCCCCATAAGATGTAGCATGCATTTTGGTTTCAAACATACAAACGTACTTTTTGATTACTTCAACCAACTGGGCTATGCATCCAGGTCCAGGTGCACAGAATCCATACCGTAATACTATCTCTTAGCCCTAATACACTTCTTCATACGAATGTAAGAGAATGGCAATGCTTAGCAATGTTTAAAATGAATAGCTTTTTACGGTATCTAAACAGACCCATGGCAACAGTAATGCTGGTTTCAGATATACATTCTCTTAATTCTCGCACTCCCAGTATATAAGTATACTGTTTTAAAAGCCTAATACTACCAAACAGTCCTCAGTCTCGCGCTGTGAGTGCATCACAGGTTCTCAATCTTGTGCAGGAGATCACATTTCTCCATCGTAGCACAGATCAGAAGTTCCTTGATTAGCTAAGACGAATTGCACATCGCCTTGCAGGCACAAGAGCAAAGCACTTCGACGGATCTGATATTCACAGAGACATGTTTACCTGCGCGGCGACGCCGGAGGCTCCCCCAGCAATCGCTTTCTCGAGGAGGCCCACCTCCCGGCCCCCGCTGGCAAGGGAGGACCGGAGGTGCTCGTAGCCGACGATGCGGAGCGGCGTGTAGAAGAGGTGCCGGAGGACGGCGGGGGAGAGGCCCCGGTAGAACCCCCCGTCGCGGACGAGCTCGCCCGCGACGCGTAAGACGCCACCGCCGCTACCACCACCACCACCGGTGCTGCGGCGGAGCTGGAGGCGCGTCTTGAGGGCGTCGAGGGGGAAGGTTGAGACCTCCGCCGCGGCGGCCGAGACCGACGATAGGGAGACCTTGGCTAGGGTCTCGCTCTCGCGGCGGTCGCCGGCGGCCCGGGGTGACATGGCTTACGAGGGCAAACCTCACTCGGCGTACCGGTGGAGTATACATGCCTACCGCGCGTGCATCTGGACCGAACAAGGATGATCCAACGGCTGTAGAATCGGTCTGTGCGGGGCTACGATCGAGTGGTTCCGCCCCAGGTCCCGCGCCGCGACGGCGAGCCACGGCCGCGGCAGCCAAGACCACACTACCGCGTGTCTTGGATCCCCCGTCATGATCCTAAGGTTCAGCTGCTGATGATTACTTATTTCTACTCCCTCCGTTTCTAAATACAAGTCTTTATAAAGATTTCACTATGAACCACATACGGATGTATATAAATGTATTTTAGAGTATAGATACACTCATTTCGCTTTGTATGTAGTCCATAGCACAATCTTTATAAAGACTTATATTTTGGAACGGAGAAAGTACTTACTAAGTTGATTCCTGGGTCTAAGTCTCGCTCTTACCACGAAGAGAAAATATCGAACTACAGACTACTGGCGCATATGCCTTGGAACGAATCATGGTGTTCATGCTGGTTCCTTGGTCCATTGCGTCATGGTGTTCATGCTATGATTGCCTTCGGCTTGATTATGCAATATTAACATGTTTTTCTATCTTGCAGTATGAACACGTGTTAATAGGCACAACAATGTACTGTACTGGGTACAGTATTACAGTGGCAACAGCTAAAATTGCCTACCCCTATTGTACACCCTCAGTTCTTTTTCGTAGAACTGCAACGTAGTAATTCTGTCAGAAGCTATTCAAAATCCTGTTCTGGGATATCTGGATGAGTGCAAAAATTACAATTCTTTTTCTTTCCTTGGCGATGATGCAGTGTCGGCTGTTTACTGAAGAATGCTGTACAGTGGCTGGTGACAAGGTGTCGCTGAAGTCCCCACTCATGCTGCCTGCAGAACTTCTCCACCTCTCGCGGAGTCGTATGGAAGCGTGCTGAGCACTTTCACCCGGAACATGGCCTGCAAATTTGCACAAACTGATCAGAAGTGGGCATTTCACGACGAATCATGATTGACTGGACCATCAGGCAGATAGGAAGCAAGGTAAGCTACGGAGAACAGGATATGGCTACCTTCTTATCTGAACCAAACTCAATGGCATCAGAAGGGTGGAAACGAACTGGGAAGTTCGGAGGTAACCGGTAGCGTCTGCCTTCGTTGCTGGAGATTCCACACGGAAGAGAATGAGTTAACATGTAAAGTTTCGACTTCTGGAGCAAGAGAGTGGAATCAGGCTGCTCTCAGAACTTACTCGTTAAACCATGTACCATGCTCGCTTCCGAGATCGGTCAAATAGAAACCCTTATTCTTGCATGTGATAGTAGCATGGATCTCTGATACCTGCAAGGAAGTTCAACAGATCAAAGGGAAGTTAAGAAGTTTATCGACAAAGGAAAATGCAGCCATGAGTGCAATTTTGATGATTAAACGGGTAACACTAAAAATTTGCCACATATCATTTTAGTAACTTACTTGTGGCAAGGGGAACGACAACGAAGAATCAGAATTGCTCGGATCTGGTTTGCTTCTGCCAAGAAAAGGAGACATTTGTTTTATTCCGCAACGCCTTGAGGAAAAAAGTGTTGTATAAAGAGAAATATTTTTGCTATGTACACCTACCCAATAGAGAGTGTCCTCTGTTCATCCCTGATCAAACGAATGGGCTGCAAGGCAGAGTCATCTCCAGAGCTCATAGGGAAGAGGTACCACCTGTGAATAGTCACTCAAATAACTACTCTTTTCAAAGGCGCTGAAAGTAGTATGCAGAACATGCTGCGTGGGTAGCGCCATGGACGGATCTTGGGATCGATCGTGACGGGTCCGCAGGCCTGCTGCGGGACGGTTTCTTGATGGCGGTGCAGATTCCCCATGGCGATCCTCAAGTGACGGCACTGTCTGGCCAGCAAGGCTTCGATGATGGTGATCTGCTTTTCACGTTCTGGTTCCGGCCATGTCGGCCCCTAGGCTGACGGCCTATGCAGGGCTCTCTCTTGCGGTGGCCATCGAAAGGTCATTGTGAAGGCTCCTTCCTTCAGCTCCGATGGTTTACTTCAATGGTGAGATGCAAACTATAAAAGACGGCTTGACGCAGAGGGATGGTGGTGCATCAGCGTTGGTGCATATCGCATTTTGTTGCTGGGATCGCGGAAAAGTGGTGGTCACAACACATGGGTGATGTTGACGGTCGTGCTACTCGAGCTTCAGGTCTCGAGATCCGGGGTGAAAGCCTAGGTCTGACCCGAGTTGGTTATACCTGGCAATGTACCTTGTTCAAGGCATTGCTCGGTTTTGCTCGAACTGATTCTTCAGGGTGAAAACCTAGATTCTTGCCTTTGGTGGTTGGATCCGGTGATGGTGATGCATGAGCGTTGCTCCCTTCCTGAAGGCGTTGCTGTTGAAGAACTTCATCGTCCGTGTGTTGTTATTGAATTGGTTGGTGCGGATATGGTCTATGTTATAGCTTGCTGATTGCAGATCTGCTCGCTTTAGGGGTTTTTTATCGTCTATGCATAGCTTTGGTCTTATTTGACTTTGCTATTTGCTGACGATTTTTTTTTGTGTGCGTTGGTGTTGGCTGTGTACATTCTAACTATGCAGAGGCCGGGTGTGTGCTCATTGTGTTTGTATCCTCTTAATGCTCATTCTGAGCCAATAAAATCCACCCTTTATCGAAAAAAAAGAACATGTCTGGTTCAAAATGAAACCAGAGGGTAAGCAATGAACTTACTCTCCACCCATAGCTTGTTCCAATGCATCGTCATCCTGAAACCATCGACCAAGCTGGTTGCTTGCCTACAGTGGGATGCTAAATGTCAGAGATTGTCAAATAGTTATCTTGTTTTGTAGTTATTAGTGTTTACATGTCTGTTAGAAATATACCTTGTCAGAAAGCCGGCAACTTAACGGTCTTCCTTCTAGCTTTGAGCTGCATATCAAAAACAATATTCATATCATATTTCCATCATGATTAATAGATGGAGAGTAAGAAGAGACAATTGGGAAGTCCTTCTGTGCATGGTGAGAAGGCATCTAACCCTAATGAAAATCAAATATTGTTCTGTATTTACAAATTCCATTAAAAAGTACAGCACTATTTACTTATGAGCTCGAAATGGAAACAAACTTATAGCTCAAAAGAATCACCTGTTGCCACCTAAAATCCAGCTCAGCATCAAAGGCATTCCAACCTTGATGAAAAATCTGCCACCAACTCTTCCAGGATGCGGTATCCTCAACTTTGTCAAAAACTACATGTGACAAATATCCATATAGTAATTTTAGTCTGCATTGTTTGATAATACTCTTATGAAGCAGGTAATCTAGTTTTAAACCTTGCTTCATATATCCAATAAAATCACGGGTGGCCAACTCAACAAGCAGTTTTAATCAGGCTGAGAGACAAAAACGAAACTAAATGTGTTTAGAAGTACAAAGCTGTGTAGTTCTTGACTTACCGACAAAGGTCCCAGACCCACACCTAGATATGGTCTGTAAGTGGTAGCCATGATTGCCGCCATTCTTGCCAATCCATGTATGATAGCAACACGTAGCTTTCTCTCCTTCTCATAACTGCAGACAAACATGCAAACAAATACCATGCCCATCGGTCAGACTTACCAAGGACATAATAATAGGGCAGCTTTGGAATTGGATTCTGTTAGTATTATACTGGATGCTAAAAGCAATACCATCTGAACAAACTAACATGCTACGAGTACAACACAAGGAAAGAAATAGTTACCTCCTCAAGGAGGAAATAACGTCCACAGGAGTTCTAGACTTGACACTCTCTTCCCAGGCCTTCTCAAGCTCTACAGCCAGCTGGTAACCATCCTATAGCAAGTGACAAGTTATTTTAGAGCAGCAAGTAGCTGGTAACCATCCTATAACAAGTGACAAGTTATTTGACAGCGAGTACTATATCTCACAACACCAAGGCAAGAAACCTATCCACCGTGCTGAATTTCTGATAGTGACAATGATATCATAGGCATGGCTAAGTAATTATGTACCTCAATAGCCATGCAGCCACCCTGTCCCAGATTTGGCTGCATAGCATGGACAGAGTCACCAAGCAAGGTGACACGACCTTTCCCCCAGTTGATAGTAGGTGGCCGATCGTATATATCCCGGCGAAGAATTGCTTCCTCCTCAGTTGCATTTAGCAGATCAATGACATTATCACACCAACCGCTAAATATCTCGAGCAGTCTTTTCTTTTTGCCTGTCAATATACAGCATTAGTGGATGAATGGATGACAAGCACATAGGCAATGCCTATCAAATATATTTCCCCCATTCGCATCATAAACTATACAACTATACGAGGAAGGTAGCATTTAACTAACTTAGTGCAAAAGCTTCCCTCTGGGCACTCACCATTCTCAGGATCAGTACCACCAGCAGGTTCCTTGTGAAATGCATACCACTGCATTTTACCACCACCAACGTCTGAGGAGACGAAATATTGTTTGTGACCAAGAAACACTCGGTACCTTCAACAGAGGAAGAAGAGGAGGCGCATTAGTATTTCCTATGAGAGGAAATGACAGTGCTCATTCTAAGATCTGAGCCGCATACCCGACTGTGTCAATATCAGGAGGCACAAAGTCTGCAATTCCGGTGTAGCAAGTGTATTCTGAATAAGATGCATCCGTTTCGCCAAAAAGCGACTTCCTCACCTATCCAATGAAGTTAATATTAATTCAGGTCCCTCAAAATAGATCTGTGTTGAGGTCATCTTTGATCCTATTTTTGAAAAGGCAACTGACTACATTACCTTTGACCATATGCCATCTGCTCCAACCAAGAGATCACCTTCAAATTTCCGCCCATCCTCCAATATCGCGGTGACCTGCAGTTATCCGCCGAATGTTACAAACATTAGACTTTTTCCATAGCATTGTGAGCCAGTTTTGCACTGAGATGACCACTCAAAGACAACTGAACTGATGGTTCACCTTGTTGCCATCATCAGTAAAGTCGACAACGTGGCAATCGTTCATTATAGCGTCGTCGCCGACTGCACGGGCAAGAATCTGCTGCAGCGTCATGCGGCTAATGACCCTTGTGACCGGGAGCCCTCTGTCAGCAGCAGGAGTGAAGGTATCAAACTTGATGTACCTGCATACCAACATGGCTCGGTCAAATGGATCTTGAAGCTGATCAACTAGCAAATTCAAATATGCAGTAGAATAAGCACAAGTAAGTACTCTACATGTTTAATTTAATTATACAAATCAACATCGATAAGTAAGCAACAAATTACATCGTATTATTACTCATTCGCTCGTGTTGCTATCATTGACTAATTGTAGGTCTACTACGATTAACCGTTCAAGTGTGAGCTGTACTAATTGCTATGGTATGGCGTACTAAAGCAGGTGAGCATGAACTGCTACCAATCGGGTTGTACCAAGTGGCGATAGTGCGCTGTAGCACGTGAACAGAGTCTTCTTAGGCTAACTTGCACAAGAACTTGATGGCAGAGAGAAATCCCAACATTTCTAGGCGCAAGCGGACAAATCCTTGGTAGTAGTATAACAAGCAACCAAGCAGTGGGCTAGTCGTGTGAGTGGAACGTGATTAGTACCGACCAGGAGCCGGAGATGCCGTCGACGATCCCGTTGACGCGGTCGCCGGTGATGCATCCGGCGTCCATGATCTGGTCCGCGGCGGGCATGTCGACGGCCTCGAGGACGGCGAGCGCGTTGCTCTGCAGCTGGATGGGGCCCCGGTACTTGCCCTCCCCGCGGACGGCGCTCATGTCCTTTTCCAGCACGAGCACCTGGAAGCCCTTCCGCCTGGCCGCGAGCGCGAAGGTGAGGCCGCCGATCCCCCCGCCGGCGACCAGGACGCGCGGCTTGGGCTCCGGCGGCTTGGGCGCGTGCATTGCCGCGTCAACGACCTCCGCAGTGCACCTTATGGAGCCAGGAAGGCAGAGCCCGCGTCCATACGGCCCGCGCGGGGAGCGGAAGGGGAGTATGCGGAGCACTGTCCGGGAGGAGGAAGAGGTGGCGGAGATCGCCGTGGGAGAGACTCGCGTGCAGGTGGAGCATGGCATGAGGAATTGGCGACAGTAGACAAGCAGCCAGAAGTGGAAGCTAAGCTTGTGATGAGCAGAGAGTATGCTCGCTGCCGTTCAGCGTTGAGTTGACTCTTCTTCTTTCTCTAAAAAGTCTCAGTGGACATGCTCTGGAGGGAGCTTCAAACGGGCTTCACAGAAGGAGAAGAAGAAGACGTTCCCGGGAGGCTGGCTGGGTATTTTAGCCTGGGGATCGGGATGGGGCAGCTACTAGGCAAGAGACGCATGGGATGGGGATGAGACCGCCGGGCACCGGTACTCGCGAACATGGATTCATTGGGCGCAACCCGGCAGAGGGGGGGCTGTACCGTACCGACGCGCCGGGATAACGAATTTTTCCCATTTTATTATGTGGGCCGACACCACGGACCGGGCACGGAAACGGAGGAATGGATTTCTCCTGTGCCGGAGCCCGGAGGTGAGCCAAGTCGGTGGTGTACGTCGGTGTCCCGTAGTGGTGAGAAAAGGAGTCCAGGATTGGTGCCCTCCTCGGTGCGTTTGGGCGGCCGTTTGCCCGTGTGGGCACGCCTACGGGCGAATGGGAAGCCGCCGCGCGCAGGCTCTTTTCATTGTTGCCCGGCCGGGTGGGGCGGCGCCGTCTCGTCTGGTCTGGGTGCGTGGTGGTGGTCGTGGGATCAGCAGTGAAATCAGTTTACGCACGTTGCCCACTTACTAGTGCCACAACCGCGAAGGCACAACAAGCAAGTGACAGGCAGAGAGCAGGTGAGCAGCAGTTTTGATAAGCAGGCAAGGCACGGTTGATTGACTCGACTTGGACCGACGTACCATGAGCCGGAGATGCCGTCGACGAGGCCGTTGATGCGGTCGCCGGTGACGCAGCCCTCGCGCATCACCTCCTCGGCCACCGACATGTCGATGGCCTCCAGCGCCGCCAGCGCGTTGCTCTGGATCTGGATGGGCCCGCGGTACTGCCCCTCCCCGCGCACCGCGCTGATGTCCCGCTCGAACACCGTCACGTCGTACCCCTTCCGCCGAGCCGCCAGCGCCAGCACCAGGCCCCCGATGCCGCCGCCCGCCACCAGCACGCGAGGCTTCCCCTTCGTGCCCCCCGACGACGACGCCGCCGCCGTAGAGGCCGTCTCCGTGGCGGCCGCGCCCGCCGGGCGCATTGCCGCCACCAGCCTGGCGCGCGCCCTCTGTTTCCTGGACTGCGGGACCGAGAGGAGGAGGCCGCTCTGCGCTGGGTACTGCTCCTCGTGGCAGAAGAGCGTCTTGGCGGGGGAGGTGGCGGAGAGGAGCGCCATGGGCATGGACCCCAGCGGTCCGATCGAGCTCGCTACCGCGGGATTGCCCAAGGAGAAGAGCGCTTGTTGGGGAAGTGGAGGTAGAGAGGCTGTGGCCGGAGGGGAAGTGTTAATGTTGAGTTTCTAGAACTCTCGGCTGGACTCGAGTTTGTGGAAGGGGGAAGAGGGAGTGAAGCTGTGAAGGGGAAGGGGAGGGGACGACTGGTGGTGGTGAGGGGCTCAGAGGAGGACGAACGCCAGCCAATCGCTGGATTCCATTTGGAAGGTCGGATCGGATTGATCATCCTGGCCCAGGATTTTATCCTGCCATCTTCTGCGCGCGTAACACAGGGTGCCCAAGCTTATAGCACCATTGCGCAAAGGAGGTTAATAGTAAAAAAAAGTTAAAACAACTCACCATTAGCCGTTTTATTTTACGTGAGTACTAGTAGACGATGTTTACTTTTCTAGTCCCTCCGTTCACGTTTTCGAAGTTTAAAGTGAACTGCAAAAATGTCTTACATTATGGGACGAAGGTAATAATTAATTAATATTTTCTTTTCTTTTAAAAAAGTTGCATTTCGTTGTTTCATATTTTCATTTTCGTTAATCCCAGGTCATGTGTTTGCAACTGGAGTTTGTCTTTCCTCCATTCAGTTACGCTAACCATGCAGCATGGAGTAGACCTGGCCATTGGTAGCCCGGCCCGGTCGGCCTGACCCGGCCCGGCCCGACGCTGCACCCTGGCCGGGCTCGGGTCTAGATTTTGAGCCTGAGGCCAGGCCGGGCTCGGGCCCACTGTTTTCACGATTTACTGAAGAGGCCCGGCCCGTGGCCCGAGGCCCGACGGGCTTTAACACTTTCGGGCCGGGCTTGGGCCCAAAAATCAGGCCCGACGGCCGGGCCGGGCCAGGCTCGTGCCTAGGTTTTCTGTCACGGGCTTCGGTAGGCCCGGCCCGGCAGATGGCCAGGTATAGTATGGAGTAATCTTTTGTTCTTTTCTTTTTGAGGGGGAGTAATCTTTCTTTCTGTATTTGCAGATGCTACATACAAAGACCCTATTTGGATCCATAGGTTAGAGTTAGTTTGAACTAGTTTGAACTCAAATAGCCCTAAAGTATTCAAACATGAAGGCTAATTTGAGCTAGTTGCATCTAAGAGCATCTCTAGCCGTT